>NC_083278.1:36343620-36643692 GCF_963506605.1 Zootoca vivipara | reverse complement strand
AAGCCCAACTGGTGGAAAACACTGGGCGGTATCAGTGAACCAGTTCTGTTAGTGCAAGGATTTCTGTTAGCGCAACACAACTTTCCCTCCCTCTGTTTAGGGAATGTGGGAAGGAAAGGATTATCCAGTGTGCCGTCATAAGTCTGTGTGCTAATGGAATTGATTTGTTGGATACCACCCACTGCCATAATTCATTTAACATAAAGTTTAGTTTAGTGGAAGGTGACTGCTTGGAATTCCATAATTTCCCAGAGGCCATTGTTGCACAACGTCACATTTCTATCTATAGTTGCTTATGTTCCTAACTAGCTATGCATCTTGTCTTACCCAACACTGAAAACTCTTTACTCTTCACTATTGAAACTTGAAACGGTATCCCTGGCTCTCTGGCTTCATGGACAAATGATGCATACCTTTGTAAGAGTGATCCATGTTACAGCAGCTGAACTTTTAGATCTCTGTACTGACCCCACAGAGTAACACACAAACTTACTCTATAGCGCTTCTAATTCACCCCATAGTATGGGACTTGGTCTGCATTCTTTGTCTACCCACCTAGGCCCTAATATAACTTTGTTCCCCAGCCCAAGAATATTACAGTCATACCTCGGTTTAAGTATGCTTCAGTTTGAGTACTTTCAGTTTAAGTACTCCGCGGACCCATCTGGAACGGATTAATCCACTTCCCATTACTTTCAATGGGAAAGTTCGCTTCAGGTTAAGTACGCTTCAGGTTAAGTACAGACTTCTGGAACCAATTGTGTACAGTCGTACCTCGGGTTACGAACTCCGCAAACCCGGAAGTATTTTCGCCACGTGTGCGTTCTGTGCATGCGCAGAAGCGGTGCGTGTGCTTTGCGCATGCGCAAAGTGCAAAAATCGCAGAAAATTGCGCTTTGTGCATGCGCAAAATGGCGCTTCGAGTGATGACCATTTCAGGTTACGAACTGCGTCCCGGAACGGATCATGTTCGTAACCCGAGGTACCACTGTACTCAAACCAAGGTACCGTACTACTGTATTATGTTTCCTGGAAGCTGCTCACTGTCTGGGAGTTAGAAGCTGCTAAAAGCAATGTGTTTTAAATGTATAAAGAGTGTGTTCTCAGGGTCTGTTAATAGTTAAGGCATAACAATGTTAAGTGATCCTGATTGTACGTTCTTGCGTAAGGCAGACGTTTTCTAACTTTTTGAGTCTGTGGCTCCCTTGACCAACTACATCATTCTTTTTGCAGCACCCCTGTGGGGCTCAGGAGTCCAGTTATGTCACCCCTTGCCTGTTATCGCACCCTTTTTCGAACACTCTCCCTTGTGGAGTGTTCCCTCAGCCACCTCTCCCCTCCCCTTGGGAGTCCTCCAGACAGCTACTGCTGCTGCCCCTGGTCTCTGAGCTGCCCCTGCTGCCCCAAAGAGAGGTGCCTCCTCGCACTGCTCCACAGGGGCCTGGAAAGCACCACCTACTCAGCCCAAGAGGCACCATTCACCTGGGGAGCTTGTAGCCTGGGCTGCTGCAACCAACAGCTCTGTAAACCTTTGGGAGGCAGAGATGCAAGAGGGCATCAGAGGAGGGATGGAAGAAAAGAGGGACAGAGGCCAGTGTTGCCCACAGCACCCCTGACCATCATTAAAGGCACCCCAGGGTGCCACGGCACACTGGATGAAAGTGATGCCTCATGCTGGAAATCAGATTAAAGTTCATAGAGTTCAAGACTCTGCAGAAATCCCAGTAACCGGCAGCTGCTAGCTAGAAGCTCTACTACAGGGTTCCCCAAAGTTGGGTCTCCAGCTGTTTTTGGACTACAATTCCCATCATCCCTAACCACTGGTCCTGCTAGCTAGGAATGATGGGAGCTGTAGTCCAAAAACAGCTGGAGACCCAAATTTGGGAAACCCTGATCTACCAGAAATTGGCCAATGGTCCACCAGGAGGACTACATTGTACCTGACACACATCCTTCATGTAACCAATACTAAGATTTCATCCTGAAATGGAACATAGAATTGTTGTTATTATATGGCAGATGCACTGCCATATAATACCATATTGGTTTTCTTCAAAGCTACTTATTGCTTTTCCTTGCAATTGTTGGTGCTGGATCAATTTCATATTTTGGCATAGTTAGCTTACAAATGAATTGGAATATTTCACCTCATCATTCTCCTTCCTATGCCCCAACCCCCCTTGGAGTTTTCATTTCCCCCTTTTTTTCATAGCCTGAGCCAAAACCATGGGTCATACACTAGAAATAAAACATAATGATAAACACAGCAATTGTAATGAATGGAAATCCAGTAGATGGCTAACAATCAACTTTTTCTGAGAGCTACTGTTTTTGTAATCTGTTTTTCCCATGGAGAGGAGGTGGTAAGAGCAGTTTTGGCAAGAGCTAACTTGTTTGCCTTGTGGTATTAATGTCAAATGACAAGAACATGGTGTATACTATATCTGTTAAATAGATTAATTTAAACAGAATATAGGATTATTATTACTGCAATGGGGGGGGGGGCTTCTGACAGAAACTATAGGTACTATTAATTGCAATTTGCATAACCATTCTTTGAAACATGACAACCGACCTATGTCTGAAAATAATAATATTCCAACATAGTTTTAAAAATATTGCAAATATTAGATATCAGGGCCTCAGAATAACTGATCAAAGCAGAGGAACTAATTTACCATTTAAAGTACTCCATGTCATTCAAAGCAAGTCAGCAGAACAAGCACCCAAACATTTTATACTTGTTTTGTGAACAACTGCATTCTGTTTTGAAATGAAATTAATACACATTGTAGTTTTTGTAGGTAAACGTTGATGTGTTTTGAGCTAGTTTATTCCAGGAGATGATGTAGACTACCTTTGGCAAATGCATTTAGCCTTCTGAGGTTACAAAACTCAGTTTAACAAAGTTACAAGAGTCCAATGCATCTCTCTGTAAATATTGGATAATTCTTCCTTTTCCCACATAAAACTGAATAATGATTTATTCCTCCAATGCTGAAGGAAATAGCACCCTTCTTTTTAAATAGGATAAACTGTGAGAACTGCAACATTCAAAGACTTACTCTTTTGCAAAAGATCTCATCATATTTTATGTTTTAGTTAGATATTTTTTTTTCAGCATGCCTTTTTAATTGTAGAGAGTTATCTATCTCTAGATATTCTGTATTCTTCTGATATTCTCACAGTTAATTAAAAATGTTCTAGAGATTGTGGACCTCCTACAGATTGAATCGGTACCAGCACAAGTGACATTTCTTTACAATGAAGTTTTTAGCATAACATAGGAACGTTACGTACATGTTTTGAGTCGCAAAGGGCTTGCACCAGACAAAGAGACTCTGTGTCTGCTTAGGAGATTTAGTGCTGTCTCATGCATTATTTAAATTTTGCATACTTAGTTTTTTGGATACTGACATTTTCAAGTGACTTTTGCCAATTGTCAAACAATCACGTCACTTGTCCTTTCTGTGGGAATGCCATATTTCTAGGAAAAAACAAATCAGCAGAGAGGAAGTGATCCATTTTGCAATAAAAGTGTTACTGGCTTCTTACAAATGCCTCTAGAATAGAAAGGCACATTGCATAACTGCTGGAATTTTATGTGGTAAGGAAATGGAGGCATTTCCATGTAATCTAAATGACCCTAGCCAGCAGAATGATAATGAATAAATTGAGGTTCTGGATCAGACTTCTTCTCTTCTGTCTTAATTATATATTATAGGCAGCCTCTACTCACCATGAAAGGTACACATTGTTTCCAGAGGATGCAGAACATCCTCCCTGGCACCTTTCCAGCAAGCACTTTGATTGGACCAGAAGGCAGAGTGCCTCCTATCCATTTGCCAGTGCTAGGAATCAATGTTGTACTGCTCCTTCCTTTTCCCCATAGCTTCTTGTGGATACTCTACATCCCTTTCTGTTTTAACTTCCTCCTTCCTAGATTGAGGCATCAGCCAGAGGCACCAGGTATACAGTTCCTCCTTGTCCTGTTATAGTCCTGCTAAGGAGATAATGTTGATCATTGCATTTGTGGTTGAAGCAGGTTAACCAAGACCAAGCATTGCATTTGCCGAACTGAAATTAATGGACTTAAGTTGGTCATCTCCGTTGATTTCCGTGGTTAGCCAGTTACAGGCTACAGTGTCAGGGAAGCTAATGTATAAAAACGGATTTGCAGTAAATTAATTTGCCCCATTCATTCCAATGACTCTATTTTGTGCTGTTGCCAGAAATGATGTTCATATGGAGATTAACAGTCCAATTCCTAGGCACGTCTACTCAGACATAAATCCCATATATTCAGTGTGGCTTACTCCCAAGGATTGTGCCTTGAACAAAAGGGAAGTGTGAGCCAGGTGGGGCTGGAAGGGATACTGGCTGCATACTACAAACCATACATTTACAACACATTAAAAGCACTCACATCCTGGGAACTGTGGTTTGATAAAGTTTGATACTGTGGTTTGACAGTAAGAGCTGTTCGGCAGTGGAATTTGCTACCAAGGAGTGTGGTGGAATCTCCTTCTTTGGAGGTCTTTAAGCAGAGGCTTGACAGGCATATGTCAAGAATGCTTTGATGGTGTTTCCTGCTCGCAGGGGGTTGGGCTGGATGGCCCTTGTGGTCTCTTCCAACTCTATGATTCTATGATAAGGGTGCTGAGAATTGCAGCTCTGTGAGGGGCAAACTACTGTTCCAATGATTTTGTGTGTGTGTGTGTGGGGGGGTACTTTAAATGTATAGAATCTACATAGAGAACGATCTCTGGGAGAAGTGCAGGGAGAACAGAGGAAGCCCTGTTAAAAGATTCTCTTGTAACTTTCTGTGGTTTCTGAGGCTTTTATAGATACAGATACTGCCCACCTAGTGATAAGATCACTAGAATAGGGAAGCCTAGAATAGGGAAACTACTTAAAGTTATTGTTTGTGGCTGGGTAAGGTGGAAACAGTGGATATGGAATTTTGGAAACATTCGCATCTAGCTGCAGCCAGGCCTTTATGAAGTGCTCCAAATATTTCCCCATATTTTAATGTACTCATGCTGTGACACAGATGAAATGTTAATGATTTCTCGTGCATGAATGATGGAGACTTTGACTGCTCCTGGAGTGATTTGACACATTTGACTCAATGCTAATAGTAGGTCTTGGCCTTTTCGCTTGCATCACAAAGGAATAGCTTGTCATGTTGATAACGCTTGTGAATTCTATCCCTTATCTATTTTTCAAAAGTATATGCTAATGTTTCAGCCAAGATAGACCTTGCCGCATGGCAGTTTTGCCTCAGTGGAGCTCCAGAGAAGACTGGGGTGGTGGTGGTGGTGAGGAAGGAGGTCATTGTACTAGTGAATTCTATTTTGCAGTGAACTGACACCATTGTGTCTAAGCCTGAAAATCAACAACATAATGGGAGAAAACCAGTCAGTTGGATCAAAAGTCCCCTGAAACAGAAAGGTTTTTGTGATCTTGGCAAAACAAAACAAAAACAATGAAAGAGTGAGCTTGAATAAAACATTGTAAGTTGTGCATTCAAAAGAATATGTGGCGCAACTTAAACCGCCTTGCTCCTCATATTTGGCAACTTCACCTCTGAAGGTTGTGGTATTAAGAGCAGATCCTCATTTGATGATCTGCACGTATGGGAATCTAACTGGGATCCACCGGAACTGCTTCAAAATCAATGTAATATGCTCTCAGTGGTTGATGGCTGCCTATAACTGGACTATCTCATTCTGGAGCAAATTCTGATATGTCTTTGCCTCAGTCTCACAGTGCATCTCAGATTTCCTTGGAACACTAATGGCAAGGATGGAAACATCTGGCATGTTTCTAAGGAATAAGAACTATTCAGAATAAATAAATACTGGTGAATACATTAGTGTGCGCTGACCACAAAACTTGGTTCAGACCTCAAGTTGGTATTTCATAAAGCTGCTAGATTCAGTTTAGCTGATGATCTGCAACTTAATCCCAGTTTGGAAAATCAAAACTTCATGCTACTACCATTCACTCTTATGGGGAATTAAAAGAAAGGCTACATGCTCCCCCCCCCCATTTTGACAGAATTGGGTGAAATTTACAGGCATAGCAGTCCCTCCTGATTGGTCAGCTAAAGTAGAGACAAATATGTTCAGGGAGTTTTATGCTGGGCCTTTGTTGTTGTTGTTTTGTTTAAAGAACATCTTTTTAAAAAACTTTTAAATTATTTTTGGCAGAATTGAATAAAATTTGCAGGCACATTAGCTTCTTTTGAAATGCTGAATCTTTTCACATTTCAGAATGATGGCTTCTGTCATTTTTTGATAGGAACCTTTGAAGTTGTTCTTTTTCTGGTGGAAAATTAAAAGAAATTTACTTACCTTCCTGTGGTTTTATGGGTAGCAATGTTAACATGAAAATGGTGCACTTCAGGGTGGGGAACATGTGACCTGCTTATGTTGTTGGACTCCAGTTTCCATCAGCCCTAGCCAATATGAACCTAGAAGTGCCTCTAGGAAAGTAACCTGCAAAATGTCAGAAGCATAGGTGAGGGGGCTAGGGAGTTATGATGAATGGGGGGGGGGGAGATGGGCCAGGCTCTAGGGGCCCAGAGACCCCCGGCGGTAGGCATGGTGGGGATCCCTGCATGGAGGCGCCTGGGACTACACCCCCTGGCCTTCCCTACACTATGTCCCTGCCCCCTGGAGCAGATTTGGGACTGTGTTCAGGGGAAGAGATGGGGGAAGTCCTGTTGCACAATGCCACAGGTTTTATTTAGTTGGAATTTAGGGGGATTTTATTTCCATGTAAAATGTGTTTAGCATCAGGCTGCTATTCAATATGTTTTTCAAAAATGTATCTTAGCAAAGGTGTCTGGCCAGCAGTTCCCAGTTATCTGAGGCCAGCATTTTCCACTTAGCATTGTGGCTTGCTTGGAAACTCACAGTAATAGTTCATTCAACAAAACATGGTCTTTTTAAAACCACAGAACATATTAGGACCCCTGAATTATTATTATTATTATTATTATTATTATTTAATTGACATATATTTCATTGGAATTAAATCACTTTCTTCTGTCTAATGGTACATATCCTATTTCAGTTGGTAATTGTTTCAAACATACAATTGTTTTTGCAGTATGTCCAGTGTATAGGTGTAGTCATCCAGATTTTCATATTTAATTGTTGAAATATTATTATAACTGCAGATAGTTTAATCCTGAAGGCACACTATGGCAGAAGCTTGAAGTAAAGTAGCCAATGTAAAGTGGCCTATGTATTCATATTACATTAAAATATGGAAAGAAAAGCCATTTATTTTGAGACATCTGTACATTATATCAATACAATTTTTCCATATTTTTCCATTTGGATTGAAGTCTCTCTTTTTTAAAAATGAAAAAGCCATATTTTGAGAGCTGAAACTTTACAGAAGAAAGTAAAAAAAGCAAAAAAAGATATTGTTGTGTGTTTCTTTTGAAATCCAGCACCTTTCACTCTTCCAGGAAGGTTGTTCTCCTGGGGTTGTAGTCAGGCAAAGCTGGAAAAGCACTAACTACGCTTTGCAAAGGAGGTGGGAGGTCCCTTGAACCCTGTCAGAGCCTCACTCCTCCTTTCCAAAGCTTCCTTACTGGGCTTTGAGACATGTCCCCTCGACTCAGTGCCCAATGCGTGCACATTACTCACACAGCCCTAAATCTGCCCTTGTTGGAAGTGAAGCATAGGAAATGGCCAATGGTACTAAGTAGCTATCCCCATAACTGACAGCAGGTTCACACAGTCAGGTTAAGTAAAAATTAAAGTAAAATGGATTTTATCCAATGCTGTCCCTACATCAGTGGATTGGATTTCTGCTAGCATAACAGGACTTCCCCATATGCTCCTCCCCACTGCAGACCATCTGGAGCAGATTTTGAGGATGTATTGGGGTCTGCAGGGGAGAAGTCCACTCACAAAACATTTACACAACTTTTAATAGACATCTGAAGTCAGCCTTGTATAAGGAAGTTTTTAATGTTTGACGTCTGACTTTGTTTTTGCATGTGCCTGGAGGCCTCCCAGAGCAGCTGGGGAAACCCAGCCAGGTTGGCGGGGTATAAATAATAGAATTATTATTATTATTATTTATTTATTTGATACCACCCAATGTGAACTGAACTATCTGCTATTTTTGAAAATGGCAATGGAGTTTCAAAGTCTATGATCTTCATAATAGAGATGTGCCAAATAATTTGTACAAAGTAATTCAGAGGAGACATACAGTTTGTATTTTTATTTCAGAATGATAATTTATTGCAGTATCTTTGAGAGTCACTAGATTTACACCCCCATTTTGAAGCAAAACTGCTTTGAGATCAGGAAAGTAGTTAAAATGGACTTTGGCCCTATGTATGCATTATGTATATTCATTTAGTGTGAGCAAATGTTTCTCTTGACTTCAGGCACCTGGAATTCGACTTCTAAATGAATGAATGAATGTATTTTATATGCTTCAGTTTTGTAGTGTTTTATTTTATTTCATGACCTTTACTGTTCTTGGTTTATTGCAGCATTTATTTACTGCATTTTAATCTACATTTCTTGCATTTCTCTCTTGCAGAACGTGGCTCCCCTCGTGACTTAGTTACCAAAGACATAACTGATACTACTATTGGAGTGTCATGGACAGCAGCTCCAGGATCAGTTAATCAGTACAGAATTATATGGAAATCACTTTATGATGATCAGTCTGGAGAGAAAACCGTTCCTGGAAATGTAATAAACACTGTACTGGAAAACCTTCAGCCTGAGACCAGATATAAAATTTCAGTCTTGGCTTCTTACAGAAGTGGAGAAGGAGCTCCTTTAGAGGGAGAAGCTACAACTGAAGGTAGATAGAATATAGAATCACTGGTAACAAAGATTCAAAACTTCTCATTTTATTACAATTTATAATTTAACGTTAATGGGAAATATCTAGTGTAGTGCCAGAAGACACGCAAGGAGATGTCCTCCTTGCACTCTGCATCTCCCAATCTGTGCTGGTGGGTTCCCCCAAACCCACAGAGCAGATTTTGGGGAAAGCATGGGGGCTTGCAGGGGGAAGAGAAATAGAGCATGTACATTGTACAGGTAAGTTTGCAATGGTGATGTTACCCAACACACCTAATATTGGTAGGGACCATACTAGGATTAAAAAGGCAGGATCTGCTGAAATTGCACCTTGTCTATTTAGTTCTTAAATATCTAATTATTAGTTATACTATAATTCTGAATCTTGGAGAATTTTCACCCAAGTTTGGAATATGAAGCAATCCATGTTGCCTAGTTGAGTTCCAATTCAAGGATTCGTCATAAAGGACATTAGCGTCTCAGAAGTGTTTCCATAGATTTTTGTCTTAAAACTTGAACTGAGGTTTGGTTGTGGGCATAGTTCAATGAGATTAGCAGATGGAGTGTAGGTGGGCTACCACTTTATTTTATCAGACAGTTCTTGCATTCATGACAGCAGAGAACTGTTCCTTTTGCTTGCTTCCAGTCATCCCATGCCAGAAGCTATGGGTTGGAAAGTTCAAGTTTGTGCCAACTTTGCTGCTGCACCATCAAACATTAAAGTCATGCAGGAGGAGTTGACTTGCCCAGCAGTGCTGTAGTAATTAATAGAGCCACCTGCTATGGCTTCTTTTATTGTGCTGAATGAACCAACAGGAAATGGGAAACAGCGCTTAGTGTGGCATAAAAGCAGAAATTCCAAAGTTGCAGGGAAACAGTATACCCTGTGTGAACCTGGAACTGTTTGTCCAAAGCACCAAGAGCCATTGTTGCAGCATTTTAATTATATATGGGTGAAGATTCTGTGATTCTGAGAAGCCAAGAAAGCCTGGTCTTTCCAGAGCCAAATGCAAATATGGAGAAGCAGTTGGATTTTCTAAATTTTGAGAGCACATTTCCCAAATTTGAGAAATTTTTGCTCTTAAAGGGATATTGACTAACTTTCACATGGGGAGATATTATAGAAGCATGGTATAGAATCATAGCATTGTAGAGTTGGAAGGGACAACAAGGGCCATTTAGTCCAATCCCCTGCAATGCAGGAATCTTTTGTCCAATGTAGGGCTTGAACCCACGACCCTAAGGTTAAGAGTCTCATGCTTTACCGAGCTACCGAGGCAGTATAAACCAGTGAATCTGGAAGGAAGTTTGCATTTCTCCAAAAGTTCAAAATCCCAACCTTTGTGGAAGAGAAGCTGGATGTGTGCATACCTGCAATATTATGGAGGGTTATAGCTGCAGTTTATATGTCAAGTTAAGTTTCACCCCCAAAAAAACAACCCACCCCAATATGTTTGCTTTCATTTTATTTTACACTGAAAAGTGTCTCCTAGCTCTAGGACCGTGAGAGTGGATGAAGAGAAAGAGACCACCATGAGAGTTACCTGGCAGCCTGCACCTGGAAAAGTTGTCAGCTACCGTGTAGTTTACCGGCCCCGTAGAGGAGGAAGACAAATGGTCGCAAAAGTGCCGCCTTCCTCCACCACCACCGTCCTGAAACGGCTCCAGCCACTGACTATGTACGACATCTCTGTCATTCCAATGTATAAAACTGGTGAAGGAAAACACAGAAAAGGCGAAGGAACAACAGGTACATTGATACATTGATTTCTATGCTGCATGAATGTAGAGAGTTGTGTGTGTGTGTGTGGAAATTCATTCCTGCAACATGTACAGGGTGAGTCTTTTAAAAGAGGCCCCGAGGAACATGTGTACTCTGTATCCACGGGGTCTCTTTTAAAGGACTCACCCTGTATGAGCATTAGCAAGACTGCCAAAGACTGTAAATGTTAGTTTACGATGTCATATTTTGTCATCTGTGTGTGTGTTTACAATATTATTCTAGCTGTTTTTAAACATGCTCACTATCTGCTCCCAAAGTGACATGGGAGGGCCAACCTCGTCAGATGTGGTATAAGCTGCTTGTCTCCTGCAAACCACACAAGGATTCTGCTGATCTCTGTGTGAATTCTTGGTTAAGCCCAGTGACAGAAAGGGAGATTAGCAAAGTGGCGCAAAGAGCAAACAGGGAATTTATATGGGATTCTTTTGGCACACATTTTCAAGCATCTTTATACCTCTTTTTAAAGTACTGCTTCCTGCATACCTTATTTAGCAGTATGGGAAGCTGCTTGACCGTGTGGCAATTAGAAATTACGTACTTGGATTTCTAACTGTTTTGTATGGAGTTTTAGTGTTGCTCAAAACTTTCAATCTGAGCCAGAATAATTCAGTAACACTTAATCTCAGGAACATTTTCAGTTCCAGGGCTCCGCAATGGAATACGTATAAATTATGAATAAAGGACAGATAACTTGAGCAGGTTCTCCTGGTAACCAGCCCTTAACACACACCTGGAGAAAGTATTTTACAGAGCAACTTCCACAGGGTCTTGAACCCTCACACCTCTGATCTTAGAAATTAAGTGATGTTTATGTTAAACTTCTATTGAGGCTGCTTCAGCCAAAGAATGAATGAATGAACGAATATTTTTAAATGGCTTTCCACTAGAGAGCTAGGTTTGATGCCCTTCTTTCAGAGGCTCTGATTATGAATGATCATAGGAGCTATTAATAGAGCGGCCTTTTGCCGTAAGAGTGGTTTGAAAGGTAGGATGTTATAATTATGTCTTGCTATCAGTGAAACAGGAAGTGGGCTCACATTATCTAAAACTCTGAGTTTAGCACAAGAAGGTGCCTGTTTCATCCCCTACTAGAATCCTTGGCTTTTGCTCTTTGAGATTAGATTGCTGCCCTTTTAGCTAAAAAACAAACAAACTGCAAATGAGATAGCATCCAACCCACCAGGAAAAATTGGCTCAGGAAGGAATCTACCGTATTGCTTGTTAAACCAGTAGTATATTATTCCAGTGTTCTTTAATCTGCATTGGCTGCACTGCTTGCCAGTTTCCAGATACAGTGCGAAATTGATTATGAGTGTTAACTAGCCTTAAGGTGCTCTAAATGTTTTGGAACTTTAGAGACTGGTTCTCTGCTCCTGTTTCTCTTGGCATGGCAATGATTAGGTCATCTGAATTGCTTCAAAAATTAGAACGGTTGAGAGTTTTGTGGCACCTTAAAGGTGAACAGAAAACATAAGAGGTCACAGATTAGAGCCCACTTCACATGAAGCATAGAATGTAACAGTTACAGTCTGTGACATTTCAATGAAAACCTAAAATGTATACAACTTTTTAAAGTAATCACTTATAGCAGCTATAATGAGTGATAGCACCATCTCCCATAGCTTTGCTCATTTAACAATCATAATGTGTGTCTGTGGGGGGGGGGCTATGGTGGAATCCATTTGGTAATATTGTGCATATGCAGGGGCTTTTGATCCAGTAGAGGGATCTGGTAATAGAAGAGAAAGGGAGGGGATTTTTCCTTTTTTTTACCATATCTCTTTCCTCCTATGCCACATTCTACCCTGTTCTGGAGGATCCCTCAACTCCTTGGAACCAATTTTCTTGGGCTGTTAGGACAAAACATACAGGTGCATTCACTTTTTAAGAACTGAAATGAGGGTTTTATGGTTGAATATAGCAAACACTTAATTTCTTGGGTGTTGTTTGACTGTTGCAGCTTCCCCATTTAAACCTCCCAGAAATCTGCACACTTCTGATTCTACGATGTCAAGTTTCCGCGTAACCTGGGAGCCAGCCCCTGGTGAAGTGAGGGGTTATAAAGTAACTTTCCATCCAACTGGAGAAAACAGGCGCCTTGGAGAATTAATAGTTGGACCATATGACAACACTGTTGTATTGGAGGAGCTCAGGTATTGCCACTCATAATATCTTTCCTTATCAGTATTTTTTCCTCTATAGGTATTTTTCAGTCTCCTGCATCTCTTTCAGCATATAATACCAATTATATCATCCTATGTTTATTTTTAAAGTCTATTTCATTAGATGCCAAAGGCAGAAAGGCATGGTAGATATACAATTCAAATAAATGAATTAAAATATGACCCTCAAGAAAGCTTGTAAAACCTTTCTGCTAGGTCTGTAGTAGTTGTTAGCTTGTCTTGATGGTCAAGGTTGACTCAAAGCTAGGAGATATAGACAATATAGCTATAGATATTCAGTTGTAAGGACCAATCTCTTGCTTCAATAATAGTTTCTTACTCAGTGCCATTTTTCTAGAAAAAGAGGTGCCAGAACTCACAATGAACACCTCCCTTGTTCTCTTAGAATGGCAATGGCACTCACCTGAGAGGTGCCGGAAAGGAGTTCCTGTGAGAAAAGACAGCTTTAGATTTCAGCTCCTAAAGACTTACCCTGCCTTAAAAATCCATGACAGGGAGAATCATTGTACTTTAGTGTAGTGTTTCAAGAAGACCCAGGTTCCAATTCACACTTGGTCACAAAGCTTTTTCGAAGATCTTGGGCCAGCCTAACCCACCTCATATCCTTCTCAGGGTAAAATCAGTAGGGAGGGAGCCATGTATTCTGCCCTGAGCTCATTTGAGAAATGGCAGAAAAAAACCAGAATGAATAAATCTATAAAGGTGTCAATGTGAGCCATCCATTCATAGTCTAATTTGCTTCATATATGCATTTAAATCATGCAGGGCAGGTACTTCCTACAAAGTCAATGTTTTTGGAATGTTTGAAGGAGGTGAAAGTGCACCACTGATTGGAGAAGAAATGACTACCCTTTCTGATACTGCTGAGGTGCCCTTTTTAGCTGAAGGTAAATATGGTTTTAATGAGAAGCCCGTTTCTTATTTGGATATTCTAGTTGTAGATCTTTTATAAAACTGGTAAAGCAAACTGTTTTCAACATAATTAATTGATACAGTTATTTACTTGCAGGGTTAATTGCAAAAAGAAAAGGCTGCTTTTCATGAAGACCACTTTTTAAAGATAACTTCCCTCCCCGTTAGTTTCCATTTTTATGAAAAGGGTCTCTCTTGTTTGTAAAGACTTTTAAAAGATTATTGCCCCATTTCACATTATAGCTATGCAGACTTATATAGTTACTCATGCATTGTCAAATACATGATACACGCACACACACACACACACACACACACACACACACACAGCACTATATGGAGTCAATGAGCAGCCCATATGGTGCCACCACTGTCCTTTTCTCTGGAAATTAGAAAATGCTGTGGGAAGGATTTTGAAGCCTTTCACAGAATTCAGGGAAGGCACAGGCAAACTTGGCCCTCCAGATGTTTTGGGACTACAAAAACTCCCATCATCCCTAGCTAACAGGACCAGTGGTCAGGGATGGTGGGAGTTGTAGTCCTAAAACATCTGAGGGCTGAGTTTGTCTATGCCTGATTTAGGGTGAATAAAATTTGGCCAGGATCCAAACAGCTATTGTGTCCAATGATTCCACCCACTGAATTTTTAAAAAAATTCTTTGACCTATGTGGTGAATGTTTGAACATGTTTGAACATTCCCCTAATTTTCAAGAGGCTTACTCTATGGCAAGTGTTTGAAAAACTCAAAGCAAACATGGATATCTGGAATTACTTTCTTCGGTTCTTTGGATCCAGGACTGTTTCTGCATTGTATCTGCTTGATAGTGCAATCTTAAATCCATTTTCTAGGGAGTAAGCCCCAGTCCACACAGTGCAGCTTCTGAGTAAGCGTGCATAGGATAGCACTGTACAATAATTCACTGGCCAAAACTGAAACATTGTCAGGAGGTATATAGTAAAATGGGAAATAGTAGTTAACTCCTCCATACAGAAAATGAACAATGTGCTGAAACTTCACAGTGCCTCCCCTCAAGAGGGTGTGGGTGGCCATGAACATATTTTCAAAAAGTGAAACTTGAACAAAATTCATAGAACAGGCATGTATGTGTGTGTAGCAGCGGGGATTGCATCTAGCAGTGTTAGGAAAGGCCCCCACCCCCTCTCACTTGCAGGGCTTTTTGCAAGCAGCCTTTCAGCCCAGAAGCTTTTGTGTGTGTGTGTGTGTGTGTGTGTGTACTTTGTAAACATCTTAGAAGCCCATTCTGGAATTAAGTGGTATATAAGTAAAATAAAGTAAAATATATATAATCAAAATCTGACTGTGTGCTGTTGCATGGTTACATCGCAGGCTGGAAGGCAGTTTGTTAAAGCCCCACTACAATGCCACTACAAGTGAGAGTAGGACTTTCTTAAAGCCTTTCAAAGCGAAGCAGCAAGCGCAACAACAACAATAGACAAGACCCATTGGCCACCTGACTGACATGATAAGCTAAATGCAGTCCTCACCTCCATCCTATGATTTGTTTTTTGTTTTTTGTTTTTTGTTTGCAAAGTTCTCTTGCTCCCTGCAAAAGAGGCAGAAAAATGAATTCCTCCTTTGAAGGGAGTGAAAGAAATGCAGGGTTCATTAATTCCATTAAAGTCACTTATACTGAGTTATGCTGTGTTCCATTCTTATGGAGGAAAGAATACTTTTGAGAATGGAAAAGTCCATCCTTTACAGGAGGGAACCCTTGGATCCAACTCAGTAGGTACAGTCTGGCTAAAATTAGGCATTTTTCAGTCTTATTTATTCTTAGGGGGACAGTTAAGCATATGGGCTGCTATTTGACTAAGTTTTACTTAGAGTAGGCTAATTGAAATGAATGAACATGACTTACGTCAATCTGTGTGGGTCCGCTTTGAGTAAAATGTAGTTGAGCACTACTTAACTCTCTCCCATTGAAATGAGTGCGCCCTAACAAGTTCCTGATGTTGGCAGGATAATACCCCGCTTAAATCATTGCAATTTCCCTTTATTCCTGCAGTTATTCCCTACAATCTGAGATGCTTTTCTTTCTTTCTTTTTTAAATAAATGAGGTAAAGTGGCAGCCTTTATGGAAAATTGTGCTCATAAAAATCCATATGCTGCATGTATTGTATTAAAACATATAGACTTTCTGCCATGGCTTTCTGGTTGGAGGCTAAATTTACAAAAGATTTGATGGGATTGATATTTCCAATGTTTAAAATTAAGGCCAGACTCCAGACACCTGTGTGTGTTGCTTTACATTCATAATTATCAGGGCTTTTCTGGTCCCCTCCTCTCACACAAGGCTCTTTGAATCCTGAACAGTGTTAGCAAGTGCATGAACTTTAATATATACCCTATTTCATGATTTATGATTGTGTTGATTAAAGACTAGTGTTGTATTTTCTATGCAGAAGAGGATCATGCTTTTAAATCCTCAGGTACCTGGAATAGTTCTATTCATGAATCTACAGTTTTGGATCAATAATGTGGAACATAGATGAAATCACTCTGATGAGTGTGCCTGATTTTACTCAGTGAGATTTCTTCCATGTAAAGACCAGAAGCTATGATGGCATGAAGCCAGAAGGTTTTGCTGCTGGTAACATGATCTGCAGAGGAAAAAAGGAGGAAGAGCACACATACACCCATTCAAACGGCTAATGAAAGGATCATTTAAACCCTTGTGTCTTTCTGCTTTGTATAAACACACTGTGATTTTCAGCATGTAGAAAGCAGTTCTTATTTTTATCCTACAAGTGGACGGTCCCCAATATTTTATTTACTTTCTCTCTGAAGCATTTAAAACTTTGTATAAATGTTTGTTTTTGTCACTTCTGATTCTTTTGTGTCTATGTGTGTTTCTGTATCTTATACGTGTTGTGTTCTTTCTCTTGTTGTGTTAAATGTGTAAAAGTCTGCACCATCTTCATTAACAGACCACAAAACAGTATAAAATTAATTTCATCATTTATCTCCACATATTAAGTATATGGGCTAATTTCTAAAGATTCTTTGATTTTATCAAAGCTCACACATATTTAATTGGAGAAGATGTGCAATTTTGAAGTAGTCATTGTCATTGGCTATCTAACTTAAGTTTATTTAGTTGTTCAATAATTTAGGTGTGTTGATTCTCACTGCACTTGGGCCCAGGCTAAGTAATATTCTAATAGATCATGTCAGTGTTATGGGCAGTGCTCACCAGAATATGCTTCACAGCACATCTTTTAAAGCAAATATTAATAATACATAATCTCGGAAGTGTTATTGGTAGCACTATGGAATGCTCCTAACGACTTTAAGTTCCAATGTATATAGAAGAACACTAGTCAGTTACTTAAGCCATGCATGCTGGACAATGTAAAAGAGGATAGGATAGAGAACAGCTGTTTGTTTGCTGCAACTAACACACTTGTATTTTGATTGCTGTGACAGGCCTGGAATGCAAAACCAAAGCAGAAGCAGATATTGTGTTGCTGGTGGATGGCTCGTGGAGCATTGGCCGGCAAAATTTTAAAACAATCAGAAACTTCATTGGTCGCATTGTTGAAGTATTTGACATTGGTCCCGACAAAGTGCAGATTGGTAAGCCTGAATGTCCTGAAATAATTTGGGGGGTGTTGCTGTTTCGGGACCTTTGGCAACTAAATTATATTTCTCTCCCAGCTCTTGCACAGTATAGTGGATCTCCTAGAACAGAATGGAACCTCAATGCACACAAAACCAAACAGAGTTTGCTGGATGCTGTTGTCAACTTGCCTTATAAAGGAGGGAACACCCTCACAGGTAACATTCTGCTGCTGAATTCCTCATAAGGTACACTGGGGAAATGAATACAATGTTGTATGGTCTGAAAAGATTTTTTGTTTTGAATATATTATACTGACTTTATAGAGTGGACAAAGAAGTGTTCCTTTAATCTCCTCAGTTTATCTGCTGCCACTCAGTCTCTTCAAACAACACTCCACAGAATCTCTTCAGAACGCTCCCCCAATTTCCTCGGCCAAGACCTTCAGTCCCCTATAGTAGCCCTTAAGGAACAACAACAAAAATGCCTGTGCTACAGACATCTCACAGGGAGCATCACTGCATAATCTTACTCTGTATAAGTGATCTCCAAACTAGGAGTTACCAGGCAGAAAGTTGTCTTGCCAGTGCAAGTAGATAAATAGGTACCACTGCTGCAGGAAAATAAATAACATTTCCGTGTGGGAGCCAACACTCGTCACAGTGTCCCATTTCACCTGAAGCGCAATGTCATCCTGGCCACATGACTCGGAAAACTGTGGACAAACGCTGGCTCCCTCAGCCTGAAGCGAGATGAGCACCACACCCTATAGTCAAGTTTAACTGGACTTAACCATCCAGGGGTCCTTTACCTATGAGTGGTAACCATAACAGCTGGAATGAAGTAACTACTTAGGGCAAAGCTTAAGTGTCTCTTAATGAAGGTACCTATCCTACTTTAGGGAGGTTTACCCTCTATGCTGGAATCTGTGGCTAATGAACAATGGGTACCTGTGTGTGCTGTGATTTCAGGAGATGCTTTGAAGTTCATCTTAAGCAACAACTTTAAGACAGAAGCTGGCATGAGGCCCGGAGCTCGCAAAATTGGTGTCCTCATCACAGATGGCAAATCACAAGATGATATAGTTGTGCCATCTCAGTCACTGAGAGATTTGGGAGTGGAGCTGTATGCTGTTGGTGAGTATTATGTGGAGAGGTGGGAAATATAGAAGTTGGTTGGAAAACTAAATCACTCATTTTCCTTTATACAAATTGGGAAACAGTCTAATGAACATGCCTAAGTTATTTTAAAATGTTTTAATTTTGTCACCTTTTTAAGGTATCAAAAATGCTGATGAGAATGAACTGAAGCAGATCGCAACAGACCCCGATAACATTCATGTTTACAATGTTGGAGATTTTGGCCTCCTTGTTACGATTATTGATGACCTCACTAATAATTTATGCAATAGTGTAAGAGGTCCAGGTATGTTTCTCTTTCCAGTTTCGTTTTCAACTTCTTTTTACCTTTTATATGATGCCTGCTGCATTTTCCTAAATTATTTACTTGGAACTTTGTTTTTGTATTACCCCCATGGTGTGCTAGCTGTTAAAGCCCCATCTGCTTTCTGCAGCTCTCAGGTAACATCTGAAGCTCTGGATCATGTGAGAAGTAGCAGTGTGGCAGCCCTTCACACATGCCAGCATTACCACATTTTCTGTGAATGGGGAAATGCTGAGTGATAGCAAGTCATATGATGGACTTCTCCCACATTACCCAAGTCACCAGTGTTTAGTTTCACAGTCCAGGAAGGAGTTGTACTGAACTGGTGACTCCTTCACAAAGTAATAAGAGAAAAGTTCCTTGGGAGGAAAATATATTCCGTAGCTGTTTTAAGACAGAGATACTCAGGAGCATCTGTTGGCATGTTATTTAACAAGATAAAAGGCCAAATTCAAATGTTACAACAAGTCCTGCACAGAATAAAATATATGAAATAACATTTCCTCAGCATGTCATTTGTGATTTTGGCACATCAATTGGTTTTTTTGCTCTGAAGTTTTTACTGGCTGCAGCTTCTTAGTGCATGGACTTAGGTTTGCCATAACATCTCAAGTTTGATTACCACAGATTAAAGAATGCATCATATTTTACTATAAATTATTTTATGCATATGAATCATATACATTTCAGTTCAGTAAGTAAATGGATCCAATACTTAAGTAAAAACAAGTTGAGTTGACGTATATTATTGTTTTGCATTTCCTTCTTTGGTAACCTTCCTAATGAAGATTTTATAGTACTGTTGCTCTTTTTTTTGCTTTTTTTTGCATCACAGCTGATTTGGCACTACCGCCAACCAACCTAAAAACCTCTGAAGAGACACCTTATTCCTTCAGAGTATCATGGACACCACCTACTGAGAGCGTTGATAGATACAGGGTTGAATATTATCCTGCAGCTGGAGGCGCACGAAAGGAGGTCAGAACTGGACATCCAATTTTATTATTTTATTTATGTTTGTATATACCACTGGCTTCTCCTGCAGTGATTTTGCAGTGGCTCTGCTCCTTCCTCCTGGGCCGTGTCCAGGAAGTAGTGCTGGGGGATAAATGTTCAGACCCCTTGGCTCTCACTTGTGGGGTGCCTCAGGGCTCTGTCTTCTCCCCCATGCTTTTCAATATCTATATGAAGCCGCTGGAAGAGATCATTTTGGGGTTGGGGGGTTGGGCTGGGTGTTCACCAGTATGCGGATGATCCCCAGCTCTACCTCTTTTAAATTGGAACCAGTGAAGGCAGTGAATGTCCTGTGTGAGTGTCTTTACTAGAAGTTGCTTTTGTTCTATCAGGGCCAAGAACAGAGATAAAAATAGCAGTAGATAGATTTATGCACAATTATGTCTCCTGTTTCTTGTAGGTCTTTGTAAGTCGTTCGGAGACGACTACAGTTCTGACTGGCCTCAAGCCCGAAACAAAGTATGTTGTGAATGTATTTTCTGTGGTAGAAGGTACCAGTAGCATACCTCTAGAGGGCGATGATACGACTTGTAAGTGTCAATTCAAATTCAATTAAGATATGTAATAATTCATAAAACTTCCAAACTGTTTTTAAAACAAAGTTCTGAATAGAATGTTTGTGGGAATATGGAGTGGAGATGAGAACTCCAAGCATATAAAAAACCTCTATGGATATTTTTAAAAATTGCAACCTCCTTTGTAGATAGACATTACCTTACTGAACAACAAAATGATTCACTCTGGGAACTGTAGCTCTGTGAGGGGAATAGGGGGTCTCCTAACAAGTCTCAGCACCCTTAACAAACTACAGTCCCCAGGATTCTTTGGGGGGAAGCCATGACTGATTAAAGTGGTATGACTCTACTTTAAACATATGTTGAAGAAGGAGCCTAAGATGAGAAAGAGAACATTGGGTACTTAATATTCTATGATAAAAATCCAACAATTATAAGCAATATGATAGGAGACTTTTGGTTTTTCAGTCCGGAGGGTAGAGTTATGAAAAGGATGAGGGCCAATCAAGCTGGGTGACCCTGAGAGTGTGATTCAGCTTTGTCAATATACAGTTCAGATTTACCAATTTGGGATTGTGGTTGTGTAGATTAAGTCCAGAACAGATGAGAGAAACTATCCCAGACAGTTACGTGTATTATGCTCTCATAGGATTAAAACATTGTTCACCAAAAGTCATGTACAGTTTGTGACCCACTAACCCAAGTTCAGACTATTATCTAAGCATTAGAACCTGCCAAGTACCTAACATCTCCCCTGTCCTTACAAACCTTGGGAGACTGCAAAAACAGGAGGTTTCTTAAGCCCTGTTGGGTCAGTATGTACAGCTGGTGGGCTGTGTTCAAACTAGTTGGTTATAAGTTGTGCAGGCCTGGTTTACTGCAAAAAGAATACAATAACTAAAAGCTACTCCCCAGCTGAAAGTTCAAACATGTTTTCAAAAATGAAGATGTAAATATGTTTATGGACACAAATAACTGATTTGAATCACATTTATGGTTCTGCAGTGCCAATCCCTTCAGTCAGAAACTTGAATGCGTATGACATCACCTCAACAACAATGCGCGTGCGATGGGAACCTGTCAGTGGAGCTACTGGCTATGTGCTGCTATATGAACCTGTCAATGCCACAATACCAGCAACAGAGAAACAGGTAACAACATATTTAAGAAAGAGAGACAAACAGACAGACAGACAGACAGAACCTGGATTTGCTTCTATATGCCAAAGCAGTGAGGCATTTATTTTTGTGTGTGCATAGATTATAAAATAAAGTAGCTTGACTGGAAAGTTATATACAAAATGATATATCAGTCAGGAAGTTGTAAATACATTATTAAATATGGAAACTGATTTTTTTAAAAAAAACAATGTAAAGTCCCAAGCATTTTGTTTTTCTTTCTAGTGGCTTCTTCTAAACTTCCTTGTTTATTTTTCTCTTTTTCCAGATGCGCGTTGGAGCATCAGTGAATGATGTACAGCTGGTTGACCTGATTCCCAACACTGAATACACTTTAACAATTCATTCAGCTTTTGGTGACCTCATCAGTGATCCACTCACCACTCAGGAAGTCACCTGTAGGAAGAACATCTTGCTTGTTTTACATTTACCTCCTCTTGGTTTAGTAATGCCATGCTTCAGTATATTAAATGTATACTGTGATTTGTGTACAGGCAACTTCTCACTTGCCACTCGCGCACCACTGTGCACATGCACAGCTCTCATGAACTGGATGTGCTGCATGACTTTGTTGAGGCTGCTGAGTCTCCCTGCCTAATATCTGACTTGTGGGGTAGCACAGCAAGAACAGCAACAGCCACTTTCCTGTGCACTAGCCATTAGGAGGGGAGGCTCAGCATTCCTCTCCAGCTCATGAGGGGCCCTCCTTGGAGCCCAATGAGGATGGAGGGTCTGCTCGTGAGCTGGAGGCACAGCAGGGCTTTGTTGAGGCTCCCCACCTAAAGGCTGACACGCAGGAAAGAGCTGCTTTGCCGCACCTCAGTTGTTAGGCGGGAAGGGTCAGCACTCTCAACAAAGCCCTGCTGTTCCTCTGACTCATGAGGAGACTCCCAACAGAGCCCAAAGAGGATGTCCTTGTTGGGCTCTGGGGAGGGTCTCCTCATGAGCCATGAGGACTCTTCAGGGTTCTCCCCACTTATGCACATTTCACTGGCAGCGCGATCCCAGTGGGGTGCCATCGCAGCTGCCACCCCGCCCGCGCTGGGCGCCAGACCCCTGGAGACAGTGTGCCACGCCCCCAGGATGTGCACCAGCCCCACCCCCTCCTCCACTCCGCCCCTGGTGCCAGAGCTTGAAGCTCCACCACTGCATAGTTATACCATTACTCAGTTATTTAGACACATTCTAGGGGCTTGGATTATTGTCACTAAACCCTTCCACTGATACATAAAACGTGATAGTGCTACTGTACCCATACAGTGCTTAGAACTTGGCTGCTAAAAGACAATCACTGTCCAAAGATGTTGTGAAAAAGGCACATACCATGTTATTCTCCATGGGAAGCCTTTAGATATGGCTGTTCATATAGCACATGCATAAGGCGTATTAGGAATAGATGATAGTTCTCCCCCCCCCTCTGGAGAATTGAAGGCTTTTATTAGAATAACCATTTCTTATTGTATATATACTTGCCCATTTTTACCTTCCATAAGCATCTGGTTTACATATTGTTTAAATAACTTGTAAAATCTGTTTGAAAGCTGGCATTCTCACTTCAATTCATTTTTAATATGAATGTAAAAGTTACATGGACTAGGAGATTTAAAGATAAATTTTGCCAAAATATAAACCTGTTTGGGGGATGGCATTTAATATTCTTGCCGATATGTCTGATTATTCAACAGTACCTTTAAGTGGAGCAAAAGGCCTGATGATAAGAGATATTACTCACAGCAGCATGAGAGTCATTTGGGAACGTGTTCCAGGGAAAGTTCGGAAATACATATTGAGATACAAAGCAGCTGGGGAAGATGACGTGAAAGAGGTAGGTGAATTTTAGCTAATATGTGAAGATAGCTTAAGTGGAGTATTAAAGCATGACCACCTGCAGCAGCATTATTAAGGAGCGATCAGATGCCTGAGTTCCTGATATGTAAAATTATTTCCCATCTTAAACAAATTTAGATTCTTTGGTTTCAGTGGTACTGAACCAACATATATGGCAGGCATCCCCAAACTTCGGCCCTCCAGATGTTTTGGACTACAATTCCCATCTTCCCCAACCACTGATCCTGTTAGCTAGGGATCATGGGAGTTGTAGGCCAAAACATCTGGAGGGCTGCAGTTTGGGGATGCCTGATATATGGATTGTTCTTCTCTTAGAAGTTAGCACTGCTAAACCACAGGATTCTTATGTCATAAATACAAGTGGTAGAAGAGTGACAATAGCTAGCATGTGTGCTTTGGTTGCAAATGGAATATTTTTTAAAATAAATAAATAAAAAGTGACCAAGGAATATAGAAAAAAGCTATGTGAAGCCAGCTTTTTGAGGATACAGGGCTGAACAGCTGTGAATATTGTACCACAGCAAGACTGATGAAGCAGCTTGGCAAAAAGGACCATCACGAGCACTCATTAAATTGAAGGTTGGGAAGAGTTCAGGGCTTTGTCCTTATAGCAGCCTTCCCCAGCTTGGTCCCTCCATATGTTTTTGGACAATAACTCCTGTTAGCTTCAGCCATTGGGGAAGATGGCCCTAGAACACGGAGAAGGATCAAAGAAAATATATTCAGGTTAACACACTTTGATGCCGTTCATTTGTAAATAAACAGATTAGTACAAAGTTCACCACAAGTCTTCAGTGATATCTATCCACCAGGAATAGCTTTGTGAATATAGTCCTAAAAACATGGAAAACAGAATTATGAAAGTGATGTTGTAAGGAGGAAAGCAGCATTTTAATAAATCTTTTTTGTTTATGTCTAGTTGGAATTGGATCCCTCTCAGACCAGCACAGTTCTCCCTGATCTTTATTCAAAAACACTCTATAATGTTGAGCTCGTTGCAGTATATGACGAAGGACCATCTATGCCAGTAGCTGCAGAAGGCACCACTTGTAAGTCAAATCTATTGCTTAATAGGTTTTCTTAGATCAGGTGTGGAGAACCTTTGGCCCACCAAATGTCACTAAACTAGAACACCCACCAGCCCCAGCAAGCATGGCCAAGGATGATAGGAATTGTAGTTCAGCAACATCTGGAGTACCAAAAAGTCTCCATAGCTGTGTTAGATTCTTAAAGAAATGTAGGGTTTAAAATGTTGAGTTTTGTAAAGAGTAACGGCCTAGACCAGAATGACTCTAGAGGAAGAGACTTAGGTTATTCTCCTTATCATCATCCTAGGTGGGAGGTGCCAGAAGGAAAACATGAAAAGATAAAGCAGCAGCTCCCATCTCTACAGTATATGTAGCAACCACAAATTGGGCAGCAAAAAGCATGCTGCCATTAACATAGGAACTGTATCCACCAATGAGATCATGGATTCAAATCCAGGCAGTATCCTTGGCAATAGCTCCTATCAGGCACACTGCCAGAAACTGCATTGATTAATTAGCTTCTCTGGCACAGCATCAGGATTAGCATAATGCCCACTGTGGTGACTAAACAGTGTCTTTGGTACAGCTTTCCTCAGGTATATTGTTGTGAATAGTGCCTTTGGTTCTCAAGGAGAAAGCTGCAAAGGATCACCTTTTTCATTTGCTAGTTCATGCCACTGCCCACAGGCATGGCAGACTCACATAACAGTGGGAGGACATTTTGTAGGGCACACCTGGCATGAACTTTTGCACCCCAGATCACTTGGAGGTCTGGTGTTTAGGACTCATGAGGAACACAGGGAAAGAAAACACAAAGTTGGATGTGCAGTATGGGAAAAGCAGCAACACAAAAAATCTGGCAAGGACCAGAAACCTGAAGAGGTTTCATAAAGGCAGAGAAAAGGGCCAAAGGGGACAACATAGAATTGGCCATATCCCAGCCAGAACACTGTGGACACTGTAGTCCGTGTACACCAAGCCCCTGCACACCCACCTTAACAGAGTTCACCTGGGTAGGATTGTTCCAGTACTCATCTGCAGCGCACCACTAAGTTTATAAAGGAAGCATGTTGTTGAGACAGCTTATATACACATACAATCTTTATAGATAAAAATCACTGTGATTGTGTTTCTGTGACCACCCCTGTCTGGAAGCAGTTAAGATGTGAATAGAGACTTCGTCACTGGCACAAACATGGGGTGGGTGGGGGTGGGGGAAGGATGTTGAACAGATAGAGAAGTGCACTATGGAAGATGAAGAAGAGGTGTTAAAACTCCTGTTTCCATGCATTGTAGTTTGAGTGAAAATGGGCTTGTTGAGCTCCTCAACTATCCATAGGCCCCAGGCAGATTTTCGGTCTTGCCATATTCTGATTCTGGCCATGGCAGATGTAGTGGCATTCTGCAATGTGCAGACTGTGGAGCAAAAAGACCTGAGCCTGACAATCCTACTGTAGTAAAAGAGTCTGTGCTGTTCTAGAGAAATTAAGGATTTCACCCTATGAGTATATGGCATGTAAACTGTTCTATACATTCCCCATGTGGTTTGTGTCCAAACGCCAAACACCTTATGTGGTACATTAGTCTCTGCATATAACCTTGCATTTCTAGTGATGTTTAGTTTGCAGGATTTTTTTCCTCTTGTGAGGTAATTTCTTACTTTCCCCTTCCTGACAGTACCGGTACCAGCACCACAAAATCTAAGAACTGATCAAGTAACCAAGACAAGTTTCAGAGGTACTTGGGACCATGGAGCACCTGATGTAGCTCTCTACAGAGTAGAATGGGGACCACCTGGTGAAGAGAAGCTACAGGTAAGAATTTTTCAATAACCCCAAAATCAATCACTTTAAACCCTTTTTGTGTGCTTAATGCTGTTTGCTGGAAATGTTAAACTGGCCACTGTGTTTTCTAAACTTTTGATACCTAGGGAATCGGTTTCTTCATTAAGTCTGGAGACACATTGAATCCTTTTGTATACAAAAGTGACTGTATGTGTTCTCCTCCTTGCAACTATAGATTAGCTCATTTAATATTGCCTCCTGGCACCCCATCTTCCTCTTTATCCAGTTAGTGAGTTCTCAAGGATAGTATTGCACTTTTTGTGCAATGGTCCATTTGGCGATCAATTTTAGTGGATAGTATGGTGGGGTTGCACTGCTCGCTTAACCCCCCTCTGCCTGAGTTGCTGCTGTGTGCTGATCTTACTGCCACCTCTTCCCTCACCCTCTCCATTTCAGTGTGCAGAAGGAACTTACTTGGAGGGAGGTAAAGTGAATGATCCCCAGCAGAGATTTAAAATCGCAGAACATGCAGCAAAGTAAAGCTGTTAGATCTTTAAAATAAAAGGTAAAGGTAAAGGGACCCCTGACCATTAGGTCCAGTCGTGACCGACTCTGGGGTTGCGCGCTCATCTCACATTATTGGCCGAGGGAGCCTGCGTATAGCTTCCAGGTCATGTGGCCAGCATGACAAAGCCGCTTCTGGCAAACCAGAGCAGCACATGGAAACGCCGTTTACCTTCCCGCTGTAGCGGTTCCTATTTATCTACTTGCATTTTGACGTGCTTTCGAACTGCTAGGTTGGCAGGAGCTGGGACCAAGCAACGGGAGCTCACCCCGTCACAGGGATTCGAACCGCCGACCTTCTGATCAGCAAGCCCTAGGCTCAGTGGTTTAACCACAGCGCCACCTGGGTCCCTTAGATCTTTAAAATATCCCCTTCTAAATCGTTTCCAAAGTTACCCACTTCCTTTAGTATAGAAAGAGACTACAAGTTTGGTAAGTTAAAAATGGTTTACTTAAAAACTCTTCAAAAGTCAGATTCATGTGCTTTTTCATGCAGTAGCAAGAAAAGAGAGGCAATACAACTTAGTTTCAAAAAGTAGTAAAATGTTTATAAATTATTTGTTCTAGTCCATGAAAAATGTTAATTGTTAAATATATTGACTCAATGAGTAACTTTCTTTCTTTCCCCCCACCCCCGTCACTTCCAAAGACAATTCTTAATGGTGATGAAAATACTCTAGTTTTTGAAAATTTGAACCCAGACACACTCTATGAGATTGGAGTTACTGCAATTTATCCCGATGAATCAGAGAGTGATGAACTGATTGGCAGTGAGACCACATGTAAGAAATTCTGAAACGCATTCATACATGGATTACAATTTGTAACAATAGTATTCAAATGAAAGACATGTTTTTAATGCAAACTTGCCCTGTTTGTGCTTCTCCCCCTCCTATAGTGCCCGAGGTACCTCTGACAACAGCAGGTAAGAACCTGAATTCATTAATAATATTTTATATATGAGGATTATACAGATACTATAAGACAGAGCTAGTTCAAGCCAAGACAGGATGCAGAGAAGCCAATGTTTCTATATAGTATACTTAGGGGTGACTCATAAAAGGGGAGAGAGGCAGAGGCAATGGTGCCATTCACGAGTAGGAGATCCTAACACATACACCTGTAGAGCTTCTGCCATCCTAGAGTTCCCCCAATTCACCACTGCCACTTTGTCCCCCCACCCCTGCCCCGAGATCACCATCACTACTGGGAAAATACCACTACCTTATTTTCTACTGCTGAAAGTACTCCTGTCTGTACACAGGCTTTGCCCCTTCTTGAGGTTCTGTCATGCATTGTGGGGTGTTGCTCTGGAGGTTTGCCTGAACTTCAGCAGGCTTTTCAGAGGGTGTGTGGTTTGAGGTGATGCAGGCAGAAGAAAAAAGTTGTGTCCACTGAAGTACTTTCCACTCATACAAAGGATAGGGTGGCTTTTTTAAAAAGTGACAACTTGGTGAATTAATAGCAACTTTTGTATATTTGGTGATGTTCTACTCCCCATTAGTCATGTTTAGCGCTACGCAACATTTCCATTCAATTCTCCTTTGCCCCTTCTTATATATGTCTTATATAATCTTGCCCAAATTCTGCAGTTGGGTAGATTTTGTTCTCAGCAGGCCCCTATATGTGTATTGTTATTCCAAGGTAATGAGGCTGCTGCTGATTTTGAGTAATGTCATGTATATGTTAAAAAAAAATCCTTCCAGCAGCACCTTCCAGAGACCAACTAAGTTTGTCATTGGCATGAGCTTTCATGTGCATGCACGCTTCTTCAGATACCCATTGTATGTTGTTTGTTATATCTCTTTGCTAAACAACCCTTTCATAAATTCATTTCAGCTCCAACAGGTCCCCCAAGAAACCTTCAGGTATACAATGCAACATCCAATAGCCTGACGGTCAAATGGGATCCTGCCATTGGACGAGTGCAGCGGTACAGGATCACTTATCGACCTACAACTGGCGATGGTGCTGAACAATCGGTAACCAACTCTGAAACTATTCTCTCATGGGGGAAAGCAGCAATGCGCTCCTGAACAAATATCCGCTTTTGAAAACATGAGCTTGTCAGATAGTTTTGTTTTCATGTTCTACAGTTCTGCAGAAAAGTATTTATATTACAAAATCAAAGAAAGTGGATTTGTTTCCTGTATAAGTAGAACCCACAAGATGACTCATGGTGGTCTTTCAGATGTAATCCAGCAAATATCACTTTCTCAGAGCCTGCAGAACAAACAGTTGCCAAGGATTGCTTTTTACTGGGGTTTTTCTGTCCAAAGGCTCTTTCAAACATAGCAGATTTCTGACATACCACAGTGAAAAAGCATGCAGATTATTTTAAATTGTCATGTGTCACAATTGTATGTAATATGGTTGGTCACTGTGGGAGCAGAATGCTGACTAGAGAGTCATTTGTTCTACTCCAACAGGACTCTTGTATTTTTATTTTGCTGTGTGTATTCACAGCTTCCTAGTGTGTTTATATTACTTGTTCATTTATTACTTGTACATGCTTTTCTCTTTATGGAAATGCTTTTTATGTAGGAACTTTGTAGCGTCTGGTCTTTGTAAATGCTGACAATATCTGTCCAACTGGCCACAACAGAAGATATTTCTTTGGAGCCCATAGACAAAGCATTTAGATCATGGGACAATGTGGGAATCATCATGTTTTGCTGTTCCAATAAACATCAAGGTTAATTTTCTTTGGGTACCAGAATTGGCCTTATATGCCCTTTAGCTGTAGATTGAGGACTTGGAGATCTGTACTCACTAATATGTAGAAATAAGAAAGACGATCCATAAAGAGCTCAGATCATTCAACATTTAAAATTTTATTCACATGGGTTTAACAAATGACTAATGCAATTCTGGTATTTTTTCTTTAATCCACTGAAGGACTTAGGCAGACAGTATTGTCTGAAAAACAGAAACTTGTATACTTGTAGTATATACAAACTGTATCCTTTCAGCATCTTTGGAATTTAGCCGCCTGCCCTTTCAATTTACATTTCATTCCATTGTTTTTTAGACCACAGTAGGAGGGAGGCAGAACAGTGTTGTCCTACAGAAGCTGCAACCTGAGACACGTTATAGTGTTACAGTTTCATCCATATATGCAGAAGGTGAAGGGGGACGAATGACAGGCAGTGGCAAAACCAGTAAGTAAAACAACGTTGGTTTTCTCATTTGTGAAGAATTATGCAAGAGTAATGCTAAATCACTTATAAAGTTGGCAGACTTGGCTTTTCCTTTGTTGAAGTCCCTACAGATGTTCATTTATTTGTGCAGATATTCATTTATTTGTACTTTGTAGTTATCCAGAATGGAAATAACTTTTTTTCTTAACAGTGGGAATCAAGTAGATAAGTACACTAGTCCAAAGAGTGGAAGGCAAAATGGTAGGAATAGTTCAAGGGGTATGTGTCATAAGGGACACGGTATTGTTGAGATGGCGAATAATATTTATTAGTCATATTTTAATCCTGTCTTTTCACTATGACCACAGGCCTGGGAACAAATGTGGCCTCCAGGCATTCTATCTAGCCCGTGAGGCTCTCCCATGGCCATTCCCCAAGCCATGTACCATACAGGGTCTGCTCTATGCTTTCCTCAAATGTTCTTCCCTGGCTGGAATGTGACTTTGCAGTGTGATAATTCTTCTTGTTTGCCTGAACGGAGGGATAGAGATTTGTGTGTCTACTGAAGCCTCTGATTTTTGCATGGCTGGAGTGTAGCTCACTAGACACAAATCCATTGCTTCTGCACTTTTGCCTCTAGCCCTGCCTGTTACTGGAAAGTTCCCCACAAGGAAAAGTGGCCCTCGGACCTGGAAATAAATCCCCCATCTACGGATGGGGGAGAAATTCAAATCAGTTGTCATTTAAAGGCTAAAAACTATAAAATTTGCCCTTTCCAAAACAATATGAGAATAGCCTTTGAAATTCACATTTATCCAAATTTTGCGATGCAGTTCTCCGGTGTTTCTTTGTTTGTGGTTTTTTTTTTTTACCAAAATGCATATATTATGGAAAGTGTGAATTAAAATAAATGCATTAGTGAAAAAAACATACAAAAATGCAGGTAGGGATAATTGTTTGCAAAAATGTGTACATTAATCAAAATGCATATGAAATATATTTATTAAGAGAATTTTTCAGTAAAATGTTGATGAATTTCATGAGGATTTTTTTAAAAAAAACAAACAAATGAACACAAATTTCTGCAAAATGTGGAATTTAAGTTGGGAAAAGTGAGAAACAGCGAGAACTGAACTGACAAATCCTTTCCCATATTTGCATTATGGAGTTACATCACTATTTTACAACTGGATAGCTCAGTTGGTTAGAGCGTGGTGCTGATAATGCCAAGGTCACAGATTCAATCCCCATATGGGACAGTTAGAGTAGATGATCCTCAGGGTTCCTTCCAATTCTACAATGCACATTTGCCCCATCCCTTGAGAGTGAAGACACAAGACAAGTGGCAACTCAGTCATGCCATGAGCAGCATGTCAGGCTGGCTGTTGGGTTGGAAGGATGAATAGCTGTTCTTTCCTTCCTAAGCCTCCCTGTGAGTCAAAGCAGCAGCCAGGAACTGCATCCCCTATTTTTCAACTCCCTTTGTGCTCAAGTATGGCAGACTAGATTCATCTTGCAAGTGTTTGTAAGTCCAAAGAGTAGTTGTTAGACAAAGTGTTACCTGTACTTGTCACTGACCAAAGCTAGGCATAGCCACTCACATAAGACGGCAACATGATGCACAATAGTAAGATTCTCTGAGCCTGACAATGCATTCTATTTATCTATTTATCTCAGAACCTCTCAACACTGTGAAGAACCTCAGAGTCTATGATCCAACTACCAGCACATTGAATGTTCGATGGGATCATGCTGAAGGGAACCCTCGTCAGTACAAGTTGTTTTATGCACCAGTGGCAGGAGGTGCAGATGAACTGGTATTCCTATTTACTTCTGTATACTTCATACTTGCCCTGAACTTGCAACTGTTTGTGCTAGGGGTGGTTTCATAATTGGGCTGGGGCACCACTTAGAGCTGAATTTTCTATTCAGAAAACTGTGCATGGTACAACCCTCTTGGGACTGTACTACTTAAGTGTACAGGTGAGGAGTTCATATGCTTGACTCCTACTCTATGAGCGTAGAACAATGGCAAGCCAGGGAGAAAGCTAGGGCACAATCCTTATTGTGCAGACAGGCGGAGACCCCCCCCCCCAACCCAAGACTGGCTCCCGTGTGGAATAAAGACACACAACACTGTGCTATGGGATTAAAATTGGCCACAACCTTATTTAAGATTCAGACGTAGGGAGGCCTTGGGCGTTTATCCTTCCCAGCCCCCAGCCGGGGATCTGGGGAACATCAGGGTTATCCAGATTGAGTGGGGATTGGACTGGCTCTGGAGAATGTCTCTTCAAGCAGAGCGCCCCCCCCCCCAATTTGCTGCAACACAGGGGAGACCAGTGACAGCCTCTTGGCATATGGTCAATGACTCCCCTCAGAACAACCCCATTATCGGGGAACCCTGGGATCACTGCCGCAGGGGTGGGTGGGTCACTGCTTATCCCCCCCCCATTGTAGGGAAGAAAGACTAAAGGATTCCACCCAAGGTCTGAAACCACCAAAGATGTGATTTATTTATTATTTATACCCCGCCCATCTGGCTGGGTTTCCCCAACCACTCTGGGCGGCTTCCCGAAAATACCAAAAGACATTAAAATATCACAGATTAAAAACTTCCCTAAACAGGACTGCCTTTAGGTGTTTTCTAAATGTCAGGTAGATGTTTATCTCCTTGACCTCCGATGGGAGGGCGTTCCACAGGGCGGGTGCCACTACCAAAAAGGCCCTCTGCCTGTTTCCCTGTAGCTTTGCTTCTCGCAGTGAGGCAACCTCCAGAAGGCCCTTGGCACTGGACCTTAGTGTCCGGGCAGAACGATGGGGGTGGAGACGCTCCTTCAGGTATACTGGACCGAGGCCATTTAGGGCTTTAAAGGTCAGCACCAACACTTTGAATTGTGCTCAGAAACGTACTGGGAGCCAATGTAGGACCGGTGTTATGTGGTCTTGGCGGCCACTCCCAGTCACCAGTCTAGCTGCCGCATTCTGGATTAATTGCAGTTTCCGGGTCACCTTCAAAAGTAGCCCCACGTAGAGCGCATTGCAGTAGTCTAAGTGGGAGATAACTAGAGCATGCACCACCCTGGTGAGACAGTCTGCGGGCAGGTAGGGTTTCAGCCTGCGTACCAGCTGCCCTGGACACAGAATTAACCTGTGGCTCCATGGACAGCTGTGAGTCCAAAATGACTCCCAGGCTGCGCACCTGGTCCTTCAGGGGCACAGTGACCCCATTCAGGACCAGGGAGTCCCCCACACCCACCCGCCCCCTATTCCCCCAAAACAGTACTTCTGTCTTGTCAGGATTCAACCTCAATCTGTTAGCCGCCATCCATCCTCCAACCGCCTCCAGGCACTCACACAGGACCTTCACCGCCTTCACTGGTTCTGATTTAAAAGAGAGGTAGAGCTGGGTGTCATCCGCATACTGATGAACACCCAGCCCAAACCCCCTGATGATCTCTCCCAGCGGCTTCATATAGATGTTAAAAAGCATGGGGGAGAGGACAGAACCCTGAGGCACCCCACAAGTGAGAGCCCAGGGGTCTGAGCACTCATCCCCCACCACCACTTTCTGAACACGGCCCAGGAGGAAGGAGCAGAACCAATGTATGACAGTCCCCACTGCCTTGCTACAGGGAAGGCAGAACCTGCCAATGTTCTGTCCCTTTAACAGTGACCAATACATAGCAGCGCCAGTATACCTGTGAAGAAGAAGTTAACCTGCAAAAGAAAGCTTAACTGAGGGAGGGTGGGGTGGGAGAAGCTCTGGAGCCGACTGCGATGTGTGCCCTCTATTGTGTGGGTGGGGAAGTCCCACCCCCTACCTGGCCAACTCCCCTGGCAATGCCTCCCCCACCATGATTGGTTGACTGTCCGAGGTTGGGCAGGAACCTCCAGGTACCCAGCCTTGGGGGGGGGGGCGATGCCAGGCAATACTGCTAGGAGCTGTGTAAGATCAGGGGTGCTGTGTGCGTCCGCGCAAAGTATGCCCCCCATTTGATGTGGGGAGCAGTCATTGTTGACATCTGGCTGGGCAGATTAAAACATGCAGCAACCCTTTCATGCAGGAAACAGCTTGCTGGAGTGGGCAGAGCTACTACTCTACCCCCCTGGTGGGTGAATTTCTTTTGCATATCAGGAAGAAGATGGAGAAGGTTAGAGTGGTGCAGACACACTGGCAGGGCTGCGGATTTGCTCTGCTGGAGCATTTGCACCACACCAGACTCCCCAATACCATGCTCCTCTCCCTTCCAATAAGCAACAGTGACCCACCTGCCAGATAGCGATTCTGCCTCTGGAACCTCTGGGCTAAGCTGGCTCATCTTGTTGTCCTTTGAACATGAAGATCAGTCCTTACATGGTGGAAAATATCCAAATAAAACCATTTCCTCTGCCTTTTTTCCTTTTGTAACCCAACAGGCAACTGTTCCAGGCAACACAAATTATGCAGTTCTAAGAAATCTCCAGCCTGACACACAGTACAAAGTAACTGTGATTCCTGTTTACCCAGAAGGTGATGGAGGGCGAGCATCTGACAATGGGAAAACTTGTAAGTAACACTGTGTTGTTTCTTCTTTTTCATAAAATAATGAAGGCATTGGGCTTTGAGCCACAATTCAGTGCTGAGCTACTTAAACCCACTTATTTTAATTAACTTAGTTAACCGCACCATATTATACTATTGTACAGATAGTTAAGATGAAACCTTTTGAGGCCCTTTTGCACACACTTCCCTCTATGGACAGGGAAATGTGAAAGGGTATTTTCCAATTCTCTAATACAGAGTAGGATAAGAACATGAATATAGATCCCTCTGAGTGATAAGGTCTCTGCCACCATGTTATGAGCTTTCAATGCAATCTTATTTGTGTCTATGTAGTTTAGTGGGATGTACTCCTAGGTTAAATGTCTATAGGATTACACTATTTTACATCCCAACCCTATCCATGTTTACTTGGAAATAAATGCAATTTTTTAAATGGAATTTATTTCCAATTAACTGTGGTGTTAAAGAGAAAATACAGGGTTGGAGAACTTCTAGCCCTCCAGATGTTGCTGGACTCAAGATCCCATCATCCCTGAATATTAATCATGCTAGTTTGAGCCGATAGTAGTTAGAATCCCAACAACATCTGAAGTCCACTGATTCCCCAACCCTTGGCAACAGCATTCTTAGAATAGTCCATTCATTTTATAGCTGCTCTCTCCTGCTACCTGGCTCTGCAACTAAGGAGTTATTTAGTTCAAAACTATATTATATTATTTTTGATTCAGTAATTAGAGGAACAGCAAGAGGCATCCAAGTTTACAACCCAACAGCCAACAGTCTTAATGTCCAATGGGAACCTGCACCAGGACCAGTGCAGCAATACAGAGTTGTCTATGCTCCATTGGTTGGCACACGGCCATCAGAATCTGTAAGTAATTTAACCTCCTGGGCCTTTCCATATATGAATTATTGGGTATAAAGGCATACTACAATGATTTATTTCTGGTGAAAACACATATATCTATATAAAGTGTCCTATTCCATCCTACTTCTCTGAATGTCGTTCTATATTTGCTGCACATATTTTAATTTAACTGTAAACATCGGTAGACCAAAATCAGATAAGGTAAATGTTAAATGCAAGGTCAGTTTCATTTTCAACCTTTATTGAAATCTGGGAGGAAAGTTAGTCAGCTTATTTTGGGAAGCAAACCAATTTCACCACCTAATAACTCTCTCAGATGACTGCTTGGCTGCACCCCAAACTATAACATGCACTGAACTAGCTGCATGATCGGGAGTAACTTTCTCTTATATGAATTTATGATTAAATAATACATTTTCCCTCTTAAAATGCTACAGATTCTCAGTATTCAGCAGATACCCTGTTGTACTGCCTTTCGCCAACCTGGTGCCTTCCAGTTGTTTCTGGAGCTGAAGAGAGTTGGAATCCAAAACATCTGGAGGTCATCAGGTTAGGGATGGATGACAGCTGGGATAACTCAGTCCGTAGAGCATGAGACTCTTAATATCAGGGTTGTGGTTAAAGCCCCATGTTGGGGAAAATATTCTTACATTGTAGGGGGTTGGAGTAGATGATTCTCATTGTCCCTTCCAACTCTACAACTCTATGATTCTATGATTTATGAATGGGCAACTTCATACATTATAGCTGCCTCATAGGATGTCGAGAAATGCTTCTGCATGATGGTGGTTCCATACAAGAACCATAGCGTGTAAAAACAGCTTACTGTGTAGGTTGGCACCTGCCACAAAGTCCCCAACATAATGGTGGCCTGTGGTACTCATAGCTGCCAAGTTATCCCTTTTTTAAGGGATTTTCCCTTATGCTGAATAGGCTTCCTCGCGAGAAAAGGGAAAACTTGGCAGCTATGGTTGTACTGTGGAAAATTAAGTGGCAAGCAGATCACAGCTCTGCTTGTTGCTGCTGTCAACAGGCAGCAAATAAGTCCACTGGTGGGTGGGCACTGGTTTGAGAAGAGGACAGCCAGAGCGCACTTTGCCAGGGTGCTACTTCAAATCTGGCCCTGGTTAATTTAGTCTGAGAAATTAAGGGAAGGATTTCATTTTTTAAAAAATCCCTTCCAGTAGCAAACAAACAAACAAACAAACAAAAACCCAACAACATTCAAGTGTAAGGAAAGAGCAAGATTGTTTGTCAAGAGCTCAAGAAGCTTTCTTCTCATACTATCAAGCTCAGATTTTTTAAATTTAAAAGAAAACACCAGTTTAAACTTCAGTATTGCTTTCTTTTTAGGTTGTGGTACCAAGCAACACCCGCAATATTTTACTAGAGCGTCTGATTCCTGATACACCCTATTCTGTCAATGTTGTTGCTTTGTATGCTGATGGAGAAGGAGATTCAAGTCCTGGACAGGGAAGGACATGTAAGCAGAAAACACATGTTTTATTGCTAAGATATAGTTGTATGCTATAAATTATTATTCTCTCCAAACTGTGCCAGTATTGTTCAGTTGTCACTTTTCTGCATTAGGTCTTACTTGCAGATAAGCTATTGCAGAGCTTTATACAGTGGAGGAGGGTTACTTTTTAGACTTCAGTTTTCCAAATTCCACTTCATTTTGTGCTCTTATTTATCTCTACTTTTTCTTTTAGTGCCTCGCAGTGCGCCCAGGAACATAAGAGTCTTTAATCCTACTACAAACAGCCTTTCCGTTCAATGGGAGCATGCTGATGGACCTGTGCAGCAATACAGAATCATATATTCTCCCACAGTTGGAGATCCCATAGATGAATATGTAAGTGTTCTCATTAAGGCATGCTAGAAATATATCACAGCTTATTTACTTCTGTTTAAGTATTTTAAGTTTAAATAGGGACCCAGGTGGTGCTGTGGGTTAAACCACAGAGCCTAGGGCTTACTGATCAGAAGGTCAGCGGTTCAAATCCCTGTGACAGGGTGAGCTCCCGTTGCTCGGTCCCAGCTCCTTCCAACCTAGCAGTTCGAAAGCATGGCAAAATGCAAGTAGATAAATAGGAACCGCTACAGCGGGAAGGTAAACGGTGTTTCTGTGTGCTGCTCTGGTTCACCAGAAGTGGCTTTGTCATGCTGGACACATGACCTGGAAGCATGACCATACGCCGGCTCCCTTGGCCAATAATGCGAGATGAGCGCGCAACCCCAGAGTCGGTCACGACTGAACCTAATGGTCAGGGGTCCCTTTACCTTTACCTAAGTATTTTTGGCTTTAGCTTCTGGAGGAAGTCAGTTTATCAGGGATTCTGCATGTTCACATTCCTATTGAACCGTTTTGTTCTACTTTGATAAGCTTGCAATTTCCTGTCTCATAGGTATTGATGGATTGAAAAATACATTACTTGTCTGCTGTTTGCAAAAATATGAGCATGTGCAATTAACCAAACCATAGTGTGTATAGTCTGTGTACAGACAATAGCTATCTTTGGAGATAGTGTTTCCTTTACCCTTCAGTGTATACATTCATTATTTCATTTTTCCTGGGGATATCTCTGATATTTGACAGGCTTTAGCGGTGCTACAAAAGCAACTAAAAAAACTAGAGGGGGGGGGACGACGACTGCTTTGTTGTTGCTTTTTACTGAAGCCATAAGATCCATCCACTAGAGCAATGTGCAAAAGAATTCAAGAATGCCAAACCTTTGAGTCTGTTTTGAGCACCAGGCCTGAGCTCAGTAGTCCTTGCCCACCCACAGTAAAGGTACACCCTTTCAAGAATGTTCCCCTCTCCCAAAATGTGTCCTCCTTTGGACAGAGTACACTCTTTCCCCTCTCTAAACATTTCCTCATTAGTTTGAAAAATTAATCCACAGGTTTCTTATGGTGTAGCAAAGCTCCTCTCTCTTCTTTCGACATTTTTGCATAGATACCAGACTACTGAAATGGAATTAGTACTTCCTTAGCTGCAAGTGATAAACTTTATTCTGAGCAACATTTGTCTGTCCAGAGCTTTTTTGTACAATCCAATGCAGATTTAAGCATACACAAGGTCTTTTGACATATTTAAGATCATTGATACTAATGGACTTAAGTTTGCTGAACTCTGTGTTGGATTGTATCTTAAGTATAACCTTGGTTCCCTTTGACAACTTCTAACTGGGCTTACAATACACATTCCTCTTTTGTGGAGCTATATATATTTCTGTGAGCCTGCTCTATGCAGTTGGGGAGAGCAATAAACAGCAACCTTAATTGTCATCTGTGTCTAATGACCATCACGTATCTGACTATTATGAGCGGTATTGGCAGTCTGCAGCTTTGATCTTTTCGTTTGTTTGTTTGGAGTTCTGCCAAGATTTTTATAATTTGCAAGTGAACTTCCTTCTCCTTATTTGGCAGCACAACTTCGGTAAATGCCTGCAGATTTCTCTTAGAGATGTACAGCGCAGCCAAATTATTTTCCCCATAGGGAGGTTGATGGCATGACTTCTTCTGACTTCTGTGGAAACTTAGTTCAGCCCATAAAAACACCACCTAATTCATGCTGGTTACTTACTTCTGAATGATAATATATTTTGCTGCAACTTGGCCTTATACGGAAAGCACATTGTACTGAAAATGGTGCTCATGCAATAAAGAAATGGTGCTCTCCATTTCACTATGGGAATTTCACTCGCTTGGGGGGGGGGAAGAGAAATTAATGACAAATCTTCCCAGAAACGTGAAGAAATAAATATAAACTATCCAGAGGACATTTTAACCATCACATTTAAATATTACTTATGGTGTTCCCACCCCTCACCCTCCGCAATTCTCATCTTTTCTCATCTGGGCTGTGTAGTCTTAAAATGTAGCTAGGTTGGGTCTTGTTCTCAGTTCTGATCAAAGCTGATTTGGAGCAGAGTGTGTCAAAACTCAGTATTTCATGAAAAACAACAGGATATATATGGAGTTTGGCTATCATGTATACAATGCTTCCCAAACTATTGCGGGGAGTACAGAGAATGCAGAACTAATGGGAGTATGTATACAGCCCTACTTTCTTCCAGGGCTGTCTCTGTCTTACACATTTTAGATCAAATGCTTGCGTAATTCAGTTATACTGAATTGGATAGAGTTATTCCGGACCACCAGTTTCTCACCAGAAGCAGAGATCTGGTCCTCACATTCTCTGTCATTCTGTTTCCATTCAGACAAACAGCTAAGGACAAGTGTTGTCACTTATTCTTCAAACCATTGTCTTAAATATATTTTGAAGGAAACAATTTACAAAATGCAGTTACTAGACTTGATCCACAGATAGTCTCATCAGCTGCTTGTCTGCTACCCTTCCCTGCTGCCAGTCCAGACAGTACAGTACAGCCATGGTAGTGTAATTATCTGGTTGGAAGGGATGAAGGAACAGAGTTTGCGAATTCCATCCCACCTTCCACTTTGCATTCCAAACTGGTGAATATGGTAGTTTACTGTCACAACTCCCCAGTCCTTAAAACATGAATTTTCCTCCCACATCTGCTGTTTTTCTAACAAAGGTGCAGATCTAGGAAAGTGATCTGAGTATGGAAATAAGCAGGGCTTAGTGACATGTGTACAGGACAGAACTAGTTCGTTCTACTGTACTTCTGCATTCTCTTCCTGCATCAGCCCCCGGTTGCAGGCTGTATCCTGATTTTTTCAACACAGTTCTGTTATTTTCACATTCCAAGAGAAACTGTGGTTGTAACATACATTGGAGGCTCACTGCACCATCCAAAGGGTTTTCTGGTCTGCCGCCACTCTCTACTAGTTGATGTTTTGCCATTCTTTCTCTAAATGTGCATGTACAACAGTAGTACCTTCCCCCACATGCAGTTTGTTCATATAAATGAATGTTGGGCTATCCTTGAAAGAAAGGCTTTGGTTTCCTGGACGTGTGCCAGACATGTTTGGCAATATGCTTGAGTGTTGCCAGATGCTGCTCTAAAAAAAAATTCCCATTGGTAACAAACATCACTTTATACACATTACAATGACATTTTAAAATATAAATATCATAAATTAATGTCCCATCTATTACCCCAGGCAGCCTAATTTTGATGGGGCTGAAATTATTATTTAAAAAAAGTTTCTTTATTATAAATCCATGTGCTCCTCATCCTTTTCCTATTGTGTTCTTTTTACTTTATTTTCATTTCTATTTCTTTTCTTTTCTAATCACACACACACACCCCTATATAAATATTACAGTGAACAAATTTTCTAACCCCCCTGCCCATGCATTGGTTTGGATCCAGAACTGCCCTTCATTCATGGTAGGTTCAGATTCTTCTGCTAGTGAAGGCTGGGGAAGACAGAAATGATGCTCTCCATTTTCTCCTGTGCCACCTTCCAAATTGTTCCAGAAGCTCCCCATATGCACTGTACAAGGAGGACAAAAGACTGCCACATACCCCTTCCCTCAGCAGGAGTGTTTTGTGTGAGTGGAAGCTTGTTAATGGACTTTATGGAACCTATGAATAAAAGTATAGCTGCTTCTTCAGTGAGGAGTAGAACTCCAAGTTGTACTACTACAGCTTTGAGCAATTTACAGTTCTACAACATTTACTTGATTCCCATTATGTTCCAGACTACAGTGCCTGGCAGAAGAAATAATGTATTGCTACAGCCTTTGCAGTCAGATACACCCTACAAAATTACCGTTGTGGCAGTTTATGAAGATGGAGATGGTGGACAGTTGACAGGAAATGGAAAAACAGGTACATCTGATGTGCTGTTAAATAATATGCAAACAACTGAGGTGCAAATGGTCCTTAACTGTCCCGCCCCCCCCCAGAAGTAGTGGCAGAGTAGTTGTTGCCATGCTTGATATTTGCCAAATGGACCTTAATTTGAGATCCTATCTCAGTGTACCTCAAATATTTGCACATTCAACATGAAATGCTGTGTGTCTGCATAGGGAAAGATTGAATGTCCCAACACAGAGACATGGCAGAATTACAGCCATAACCTGGATCTTTGTGAACACCTTGGGTTATCTAATCACTATCACTGTCCAATCCATTGATCTGCCAGGAACCCAGTCTGCTAGATGTCATACAGGCATAGAAATAACATTTTATGCCACCATTCTGCATTCTAACATTATACTCAATTTTTGTCTTCTTCAGTTGGGTTGCTGTCACCTCAGAACATACGCATTTCAGATGAATGGTACACACGGTTCAGAGTTGCCTGGGATCCTTCACCATCTCCTGTTCTTGGGTACAAAATTGTCTACAAACCTGTTGGTAAGGCTGAGCTTAAGATATTCAAGTATACTTGACATTATTTAATATTGGTTCATTTCAAGACTTATACACTATGAGAATGTGACTGATATGAATGTGAAAATGAGTCTTCTCTCTGAGCTGTCATTGGAGATGGAGATGGAGATCTGCTGTCATTAAGGCAAATGAAAATCCATTTTTTCTTTTAAGGTACCAATGAGCCCATGGAGGTGTTTGTTGGAGATGTGACTTCATATACATTGCACAACCTTTCTCCTAGTACTTCCTATGATGTAGATGTTTATGCTCAGTATGATTCTGGACTCAGTGCACCTCTGGTCGATCAAGGCACTACATGTAAGACTACTTTTCATGCTTTTGGTTTCACTGTATATTAATACAGAGGACCCTTTTCTGGGCTAGTAGATGTGAGAAAAATAACCTCAGATGGGAGGTTCCACTGGTTAGAGCATGCCTACCCCATGGGACAGGTAGTGTTGGAGGATTATGCTGGGCTTTCAGAGAAACATGGCATTGTTCAGGAAATGTGCAGTTCTTGGTTACTGTGTGGGAACCTAACACCATTCTGCTATCTTGTGCTTTATGTTAGGGATGCAAGTACATTTCTCATTATCATAAAATCACATACCCCAAGTACTAAAACTGCAACCTGCTGTTGCTGAGAAAATGTGATTCTTGCCTCCCCTCAGTACACATACAGTAATTAGTTACAGTGTGAAACAAATATGCATGAGTTCAATAGCCTATTACTTGTGGTAGAATAAGTGGTATTTTTAGAATAAAGACGTTTGTCATGGTTTCAGAATTTGCTTTTAGCTTTCATCTTGTAGTTCATGGAAATTTTTCTTTCACGCTTTGCAGTATACTTAAATGTCACTGACCTAACAAGTTATAATGTGGGATGGGACACTTTCTGCATCAAATGGACAGCTCATCGGGCAGCTACTTCTTATAGACTGAAGCTAAATCCAGCTGATGGTAAATATATATATATTGGGTTTTGCATGCAACTATTGTGAAGACTGTAACACATTTCCACCTAAACCTTGAAGAGCAAGGAATCTCCCGTCAGTGTGCCTCTCACAGACCCCTACTGTCATTTCCTGCATTCCTAGTTTCCTCTGAAGAGGGATAACTTTAACAAATGGGTTGTGTTCCCAACCAGGGATATGGCAGATAATCTCATTAGAGATCTTGATCATTGAAAGGCTGGAGGCAGCAGGAACACTTGGGGAAAATACCTGTAGCTCTCCATAAAATAGTACCAGTGTTTGATTGCTTATAGGAAGTTGTTCACCTCCTTTCAACATATTCTGCCTCAGGCTGTTCCATAGTTGTTCTTCATAGTTGTCCTTCATTTAAATAATTTTTGCTCCTCAAGAGTTTTGTAGCTGAGTAGTATGGGTAATATATCTCCCATTATTACATGTGTCCCTCCTGTTTGTTGCAGGATATGAATATATAATTTTATAGCACAGCTATTCCCACAGTGTGTCTACTACAAAACGAGAAAAGTTTTTTTAAAAAAACAACAACAAACAAACCTCATTCCTTTTATTTTTCACAAATGTGGTACATGTGGGTATTAAGAAACACTAGGGCAGATCAAAGGCAGGACTGAACTTAAATCTTGAAGCACGTTGCCTGCTAACCATCCTTCTCCTCTGCTGTTATGGAGATCAGTTGTTCCACACCTTTCCCTTTTCACATCCTGGCACTGTTAAGTACCCACCTGCAATCCAGATGCTCCAAACCTTCTTCCAAAAGTTCTGGAAGCTAAGCATAACACTCCATTGAAGCAACCATTCCCTTCTTTGCTATATGTACCTTAGTTTTCCGCTTTCAGCCATTCAGCAAGCATTCCTAAGCTCCTATGTTCTAAGCATTTTAATGTCATTACTGTATTTTACTTATTTGCAGGATCCAGAGGGCAAGAAATTACAGTGCGTGGAACAGAAACCAGTCACTGTTTCACTGGCCTTTCACCAGACACAGAGTATGATGCTACTGTGTTTGTTCAGACTCCAAACCTTGAGGGGCCTCCAGTGTCTACAAGAGAACGAACATGTAGGTGGCAGATAACAAATAAGAATAGTAGTGGTGGTAATGTAGATTTAAAGTACATTGGATGAATGTGGTCAAAGTAATTGTGCTTGGAGATATTATCATTCTTGAGCTTGTAAAAACATTGTAGTATTTTTAAGGAATCATGGAATCCTAGAATTGTAGAGTTGGGAGGGACCTTGAGGATCATTTAGTCCCCCTATAGAAATCTTTTACCCAACTTGGGGCTTGAACACAAGACCCTGAAATTAAGAGTCTCATGTTCTATTGACTGAGCTATCAGGCAGCATCTAGTTTTCCTTTGTTTCCTATTTGTGATATTTCATGCATGAATTGGGCAACATATATATTTTCCATGGGGGTGGGATCCTAAAACTTTTGGATTCTAACCTTTTCTTGCTGCATGTCTCAATGTCTCAAAATCTTTCACCAACCATATATTGTTGCCAGCCAGGTGCTTGGCACTTCTTGACCTCCTGCCAGGATTTTGCAGTCCCAGGTGGGATGATTAGAGTTCCTTAGGTACAAAAGGTGAATTACAAATGATTTTAAAACACCACCTCTCTCATCTCTCTGTGTGCATACGAAGAACAATAGAAGTTTACAGTCATACCTCAGGTTGTGAACATGATCCGTGCGGGAGGTGCGTTTGCAGCCCACAGCGTTCGCAACCCGCAGCACCGCGTCTGTGCATGTGCGGGATGCGATTTGGCGCTTCTGCGCATTCACATGGTGTCATTTTGTGTTTCTGCACATGTCCGAGTGCCGAAACCCGGAAGTAACCCGTTCTGGGTTCTGGTACTTCTGGGGTTGTCGCGGAGTACAACCTGAAAACGCGTAACCCACAGCATTCGCAACCCGAGGTGTGACTGTATTTTCTTAAAGATGGACATGTCAGTTAAGTTGCAACCAAATGAACTTCTATCAATTGTATTTCTCTGCAGTGGATATTACTAATTGCAACTCACAAAGTTAAGAATATTGAATATGTAAAATATTTTAATTCAATATTTTTGTTTTAGTAATCAAGCCAACACAGCCACCAACTCAGCCACCAACTCCCCCTCCTCCTCCAACAATCCCACCTGCTCGAGATGGTAGGTGCTTGCAAAAGCATTTATCTTATTTCTGCCATGTCTATGAAAGCAGGGCTTTGAGAGTACTGTTGACTAAAGGCTCTGATGTTACTATAATTTAGGGCGTTCATAATAGCTTGTGAATTCAGAGAAGTAAGTTCTGCTTAAAACTGTATTTGACTCTTCCCATGTAGTCCCTTGTCTTTTACGTTTCCAGAGCGTTCATGTTTGTGTTCTTAGTCTGAGTTCTATAAACATGTTTGGTGCATTTGAGCCTTTGAATGTAGTTTTCATGAATTCCAATGGGGAAAATGGTTTTTTAGATGTATTCTATATGTTACATTGACAAGCTTGATACATGCTATTCTTCAAATTATCATCTTAGTGTCCTTAATTATTCTGGATGTGTCAAATGACTTAACTGAATCCAATGAATTTTTTCAGTATGCAAGGGTGCCAAAGCAGATATAGTCTTCTTGACTGATGCTTCCTGGAGTATTGGAGATGACAATTTCCACAAAGTGCTGAAATTCGTTTTTAATACAGTTGGAGCCTTTGACCTAATCAACCCTGCTGGAATTCAGGTTTGTCTATTCTTCCTGTCTAGTAATAAACAAGAGAAACCAAGACTCTAAAGATTCTTAAAAGAAGCTGCTAGATTTCAATTTCAGCCAAAGCTAGAAAAGTGATTCAGTCTATAGCCCATGCTTCCAGATTCTGTCTTCATGCTTGCATCATCCCCTTTCCATGACCATGAAAGAGTGGATCGTAGGTGTTCTCCAGCTCATGGATGGGCATTTTGCTGATTCCGGGGAAGAAGATACAGTAATAGGGAGACACTTATGCTTCCCAAATGGCCCTAAGCCCCAGTCACCATTGCCAGTAGTCTGAGATGATGGGAGTGGCAGTCCTCAGTATCTGCAGGGTACCACATTTGTTATCCTTGCATTAGTCAATTCACTAGACCTTCAGTTTCCCCACCCTCAACAAATGGCAAAACTGGCTAGCTTGAGGCAAAACTGATTCTGACCCTCATAGGATTGAATATTCTTTAAAAGAGTAGCACAGGTGCACAATATTTTGCTACACTTTGCCCTTTACACCCTTCTGCCTTTGACAAATGGCCACCCTGTCCTTGGTGGGTTGCCTCTTACAGTTTTCCCCACTTGCAAGACATTCAAAGTTTGGGTGGCTTGATTTTCAGCAATGTGTGTGTGTATGTGCGTGCGTGCATCCTTTACTTTGTAGTATGGTGAAATGCTTGTTAGATTGTAGAAACCATACCTTGCAAATGACAGCTTGGCTATTTGAAAAACCCTTTCACCACATGCATGTAGTAACTGCCGATAATCAGGTAAGCCTGTATGTGATGCAGACTGTTTAACTGGCTACCACACCCACATCTTCCAAATCATGGACTAGCTCAGGGGTCCCCAAACTAAGGCCCGGGGGCCGGATGCGGCTCAATCACCTTCTAAATCTGGCCCGTGGATGGTCCAGGAATCAGCATGTTTTTGCATGAGTAGAATGTGTCCTTTTATTTAAAATGCATCTCTGGGTTATTTGTGGGGCCTGCCTGGTGTTTTTACATGAGTAGAATGTGTCCTTTTATTTAAAATGCATCTCTGGGTTATTTGTGGGGCATAGGAATTCGTTCATTTCCCCCCTCCCAAAATATAGTCCGGCCCCCCCACAAGGTCTGAGGGACAGTGGACCGGCCCCCTGCTGAAAAAGTTTGCTGACCCCTGGACTAGCTCATTCTTATATGTGCCAAATCCTTCATTAACATTTCCTGTACCCCTCCCCCTCCCCGTGGTATCAAACAAAATTGTGTTGTTGGAGCATTCATCCCAATAATGCCAGATTTAATTTTATGTTTCAGGTTTCTTTGGTGCAATACAGTGATGATCCAAAGTCTGAGTTCCATTTGAACACATATGATGATAAGGCACGGGCACTAGGAGCACTTCAGAATATTCGGTATAGAGGAGGGAACACAAAAACAGGTACTTGTGGGAGGATTTGAGTTCAGTTTTTTTAAAATACAAACATGGTCTCTATGCTTCACAGAGAATATGTTGTATCCAATGTCAGTCCTACTCAGAGGTGGAATCTAGACACATAGAAAAAAAAGTGAAAATGCTTTAAAAAAAGTTTTGAAAAATATATTGAATTTGCCATAGCTCACCATCGCCATCTAGTGCCACATTTGTACAATACACTTTACAACACACATAAAACATTTTATTTGCAGGTGTATAGCTGAGTCCAAAGTTCAGCCACTGAAAATAATGGACATAACTAACTTAGGCACATTAATTTCTGTCGGTCTGCTTTGAGTATAACTTAGTTGGATACAACCTTTTAATTTCATTCCAATGTAAATGTGTGTGCTACTACGATTATCATTTTTGTTCGATCACCACAATGAATTTTGTTTCACCATCTGCAGGCAAAGCACTTACATTTATCAAAGATAAGGTCTTGACATGGGAAAGTGGTATGAGGAAAGGAGTTCCCAAGGTACTTGTTGTCGTAACTGATGGTCGGTCACAGGATGAAGTGAGGAAAGCTGCAGCTGTCATACAACATTCTGGTAAGTTGCTTTCACGTGCCGTAACTTCGTACAACCATAATTCCGCTAACTTCGTCAAATGTCAGATTCTGTATTGTTAGGAAGGCCATAATACCGGTATACACAGTTCAAATAGTCAGTGAACATTTAAGAGTCTGATATCTGTAAACCACTTTATCCAGTACAGTGGTACTTCTTGTTGCAAACAGGATCCATTCCTGAGGCCCGTTCACAACATGAAAAGGCCGCATCCTGAAGCGCCACATCTGCGCATGCGCAAAGCACGATTTAGCGCTTCAGCACATGCGCGCAGGTTACGGACGCACTGAACCCGGAAGTAACCTGTTCCGGGACTTCTGGGTTCAGCGTGTCCATAACCTGAAAAGACGCAACCCACAGTGGACGTATCATGAGGTATGACTGTATCACTTTGCAGTGGACTGAATCCAGTGCTGTTCATGTGCAAGGAGGGCAGATTTCCACTTGCACATCAGGGGATCCTTTGAAGAAGATTTGGGAGGAAGGGGAAGCCATGTAGTGCAAGTGGAAATCTGTTCAAGCAGTGTTGGATTTCACCCTGGGTAAACTCTGTTGTACATGTAAGCTTTTTATTTGAACATTTATTTATTTATAGAAATATCTACCTGCCTTTCTCATGCCCATGCACCACAGATTTAGTCACCTCTCCAGGATATGATGTTTTCTTTTTCTTTTTTTAAAAGGAAACAATAAACGTACACACTTTACATGTCTCCCTTGAGTTGTATGTCATTCCCACATAACAGATTGCTTACTAACTCAATTGATACTACATTTTCAGGTTTCAGTGTCTTTGTTGTTGGTGTGGCTGATGTTGATTACCATGAACTGGCCAAGATCGCCAGCAAACCCAGTGAACGCCATGTCTTTATAGTTGATGACTTTGATGCTTTTGAAAAGATTGAGGATAACCTCATCACCTTTGTTTGTGAGACAGCTACCTCAAGTAAGTCAAATGGCACTTCTCTCTAATCTTGTTTAGAATAAATTTACCTATTGGATTTTAGTGATAAAGAGCCTTCCATGAGTGGAGGGACACAATTAGATACAACCCCCTGTTTGCATTCTTTTCAGTACCACCCTTTCTAACACATTCCCTCATGCCTCCTCCGCAGAAATCTGCTCTTAACAAAGAGGGGTGTCCAGATTGTCCTCTGATGTAGTGAGATGGGCTGCACTGGAAAGGGAATATCAACAGAGAGCCCCATGTACATACAACAGCTTATTAGGTGCATGCTGAAACCCTTAGAATCCCAGGCAAAGCATCTGCGATATATAAGCTTGTCTAGTCTCACTCTGAAAACTTCCAAAGGAGGAGAGTCTGCAGTAACCCCGTGCACCTTCCAACAACAATGCTGCTGGCTCATTCATTATTTCATTTGACATGTTTCTTTTTCTGTTTCAGCTTGCCCTCTCATGTACTTGGATGGGTACACTTCTCCTGGTAAGAATTTATATACCAGTATCCCAGCCTAGTAAAGTGTCTTCACATTTTCTAAATTCTACAAGTCTCTTTCTCTTTGAAAATAATAATAACGATGAAAAACATGTTCTCCTTTATGATACAGGCTTCAGGATGCTGGAAGCTTACAACTTAACGGAGAAGTATTTTGCTTCAGTACCAGGCGTTTCCTTGCAGTCAGGATCCTACCCCAGTTATGTGGCATACAGGCTTAATAAAAATGCCTTTGTTAGCCAACCCACAACGTAAGCTGTGCTACCTTTCTTCTTTTCGTTTTTTAACTGGGGAAAGTTGGCTGTGTGTGGTTACATGGAACACATAACTTTCTGGAATGATGGGGGATATATTTTGCTTAGTCTGCAACATTAAGAAATATGCTCAAAAGGAACTGCAACAACTTTCTTAAACAATGTACCACTTTTCTTATTGCTTAAAATATTTAGTATTTCCAGGCCTGCTTTGTTTCTTCATTCCCTATACTGTACAGGCTTTTATTGACATGGCAATCGAAATCTGTTGTAATTATTCGGTTTCAAACTCAGCTATTAGTGGTTAGTGGTGGGGAAATTTTTAGCTATAGATGCATGATGGTAGTTGTTCCATACAGTATATTGCTAGCTGCTAGATATTCTTCACCCAGACTCACCAGCAAATTTGCCAACAGGAGAGGAATTCTGAAGGTTTATTAGAATAAAACAGTTGCATGGTTTGGAGAGGTTGAAGCTCCTAAGCCCTATAGAAACATGCCAGTGCTCTGTATATAGCCAAGACAAAGCCACAGTTTTTGAGGGGAGTACATATTTTTGAAGGTCCCAGGTACGAACCCTAGCATTAGGGATGTCTAATGAATAACTTCACTTTATACCTTAGAGAACTACTTTAGTCACAGCAAATTGTACTAAGTGAGAGGAACTCACAGCTTTATTTACATCTAATTCCCCCCTCCCTGAATTGCTCTCCTTTTTGAATTGCCTCCCCAAAGTCATTATTGGCCTCTTATTCCTAGCTAGTTCCCTGACAATATTTCTGCTGCTACTCTTTCTCCTCTCCAGGCAAATCCTAAGGGTCCTGTTGCTTAATGGCCCTGAAGATTATACTTCAGTTTCTGTCACCATTGCCTCTTACCCCTTACAGCAGGCATGTGGAACCTGGGTTGGGGCTGATGGGAGTTGTAATTTAGCAACATCTGAAGAGCCAAAAGTTCCTCACACTTGCCTTATAGGCTCAGTCTATGGTTTGGATATCTCATTTGGTTATCAAAAAATTAGAATTTAATACAGTTCTAGTGAATGATTAAGAATCAAATTATGTACCCTCCCCAAACAGTTCAGATTCATATGTACCCTCCCCAAACAGTTCAGATTCAAGGAAAAGCAGTCAAATAGGCAAACTGAAGGATATCGGGAAGTTTAAATAAGCCTTTCCTCCCTTTCTGGTGAGAGCTTCTTTAAGTCTTAAATGCAAAGTAGCTTTCTCAGAATTTCTTTTTGAATTTTCTTCACTACATCATTCTTTGTGAGGTTTGAGTGGAGCGAGTAATCAGCTGCTGAGCAAAGGTCTGTGTGTTCTGGATCTTGAGTGAACCACAACTTTGTAATGCAAATGTCAGTGTGTTGACATTTTCCTACAGTCTTTTCTGTGTTTCAGATTAAACATTATCAAGTTCTTTAGCCTTTTTCATGTATTTTCAGTGAGCAGTAATCTATGCTTTCTTTAATAGGGAGATTCATCCAGATGGATTACCAAAGGCTTACACTATCATACTATTATTCCGCCTTCTTCCGGACACCCCCACTGAACCGTTCGCAATTTGGCAGATAACAGACAGAGATTACAAACCACAAGTTGGAGTTGTTCTTGATCGTAAGAATGATTTCCCCTGCTTATAGTATGAATAGAATCTCTAAATGGAACTTTATGGATAAATTCCCATCTTTTCTTCCCCAATCTGTCAAGCTCAGAACGTTATTGAAATATTTATTGTTGTAACCCAATATTTGTTCAGTACCAGAGATCAACAGGGAAGGAAATTTTGAGGTAGACTAAAACTAATTTCCACAGTTATGTGCAATTTGCATAATATTTGCCTGGACCCTGTATTTGCAAAACCGCAGCTGATTGTGAAATCTTCTATTTGGATGAAATCATCCAAGAAATACTTTAATCTGAGGTTTTAAAATAGAAGTTCTTAGGAATGGCTCAGCCACTAACTTTGAGAAAGATCTTGCCATTTTTATGATTTGAAACTCTAGCAATGATCATACAGCTCACCAAAGTACACCAACTAGAAGGATGTTAATTCAATGCTCCTAAATCGGCATAATCAAAGGCCAGGCAGGGTTCCAGCAGTAGATATATTGTTTGTTGGTCAGCATTTGTGAGCAGTCAACTAAGCCAGATGTTTCTCTAGTTCATCATATTCTGGTGGCATGTTAAAAGAATAAGTAAATACCAGGAAGTTTTGCTTTCATCTTTATACTGAAATAATCTTCCTTCAGAGCTAAACTGCCATAAATCATGCTACTTCTATGTGGTGTCTGAGTTTTGAGGGAGGGAAACTGGCAAGTTGGGAACTGCAAGAAGCCATTCATCTCTCAGCCACCTGCAACAAGCATTGGCACCAGGTGTTTTAACCCAGTGTTTGGCTTATCTCAAAGCATACTTGCCCAAAGCGCTCCAGTAAGTGGCTTGCATTCTATGCCAGTGAGCTTTATTGTGTCCTATCAATTTAAAGTTTTATGATAGGTTGATATTTATTTGGGCCCCAAGACATCAAATAATGTACTTTACTATGTGTAATGACCCCGAATCTGGTATTATTTCTGTTTATTTTTTATTAGTAAACCCGAGACAAGTGGATAATAAACATTCCTGATTTGGCCCTAGTAATACATTCTTTGCTGCTTGTGACAAGTTTAATCAAATCAGACTGCATATGTTACTGGGGGCATGGATTGTTATAAAACTGTAACTAATAAACCATGCATATAGTCAATAAAATGTTTTCTTCTCCCCCAGCATCCAGCAAAGTATTATCATTCTTTAACAAGGACACAAGAGGAGAGGTTCAGACAGTAACATTTGAAGGTGATGAAGTTAAGAAACTCTTTTATGGAAGTTTCCACAAGGTAAATGCTGACAATTGTGTGCAAATTGTTATGAACAAAAGTGATTTTCTTGAGAACAAAAACCATACTGTAGTTGCTGGTTAGTAGATATAGATAAATATAATAATTTATAAGTCAATTCAAGCAAATATTCTTGAGCGCATACTGTTAATGTAGATTGAATATTTATGATTGGTTAACATATTGAATATGTCCAGTTCAATGGGGCTTGATCGCAAGTGAGTTCAGAATCGCAGCTAAAAGGTGGAAAATACTATAATATGGGCCTGCTATGATTTCTCAGTGGGATTGTATTGTTTGTCATCAGTAGATTGGGTAATTCATTAGAAAGAATGTTTCAAAGCTAAAGAGAAGGAACCTTCAGACCTGGTCTAGAATTGCACTTCCTGCATAGATAATGATGATAATTAAGATTTGTATAGCAAAGTTTATACCCATATATTTTAGGGCGCTTCACAACATCCAGCACCCCATATTTTCTGTCATCTGCTTATTATGTGCAGCACAACTCAGCACAGGAGTTTGGATAATTATGCAGTGAATTACCATGTTTGTTTGTGTGTGCACATGAAATAAGTGACCTCCCCAGCTGCAGCAAAAGAGAAGAAAATTGCAACAGATTTTTGTATGGTGATTTTGAAGTTTAAAAAGATCCAATATTAAGAATATGCCAAACTTTTAAAAATTGGAATGAACCCTTCCAAAATATGAAACATTTTTGTGGTGTTCATTCAATGAGTTCTACATTCACTCGATGAAAAATAGCTAACTTAATATTGGCTACTTGTGGAAAATTTGCTTTGGCACAGTTCTTTGGATGTTGAGTAGCATTGCTGTAGTGATAGTGGATGAATCCAGCAAGACTCTTTGGGAAAGTGTTGGCTTAGTAATACAGTAATTAAAACAGTTTCAAAGAACTCTTATAGAACCATATGGTTTTTATTCCTTTGCCTCACCATTATGAACCAAACTACATGTGATAGAAGTTCCATTGCTCTCCCTAGCAGCACTTTAAAAAAAATAAAAAATAGAAAGCTGACACAGGAAGCTGGAACTGGGAGCAGATGGCTGAGAGAAGGGAAGAGCTCCTAAATGCTTTTGCTTTCTGCTCTTTACATGCTGAAAATTGCCCCCTGCAGCTACTGTCTCGTCACCAGGCGAAGAGATATAAGGTCCTCATATCTATTCCCTTCCCAGGAGAAAAGTATTGGGATGGGGTTACTTTGCACAGAACAGCAGAGGCAGGAATGGTCATGTAGCTCCTCCCTTCAGCCAGTCCTCAGTTTCTCACAGCTGCTTAAAAAATATGGAAGAAGAAATTAGTCTCTAATACATAGGTTGGCCCTCAGCCTTTGCCTTAGCTTTCCAGCAGAAGAAACGTATACTCACTTTCATTGATAAAGGGCAGGCTATAAATATTTTATATAAACAGACTACATACATGGACGGAAGTATATAGATATAACATAATGGGTAGCTTTTAGATTGATCCCTCCCCTTACCTGGCCAACTCTCTCCTGGCAATGCCTCCCAGCTGGGATTGGGTAACTGGCAGAGGTAGGTGGCCACCTCCAGGTGTCCAGCCTGGGGGGGGGGAATCCAGGCTGTACTGCCAGAAGCTGCATGCGACCACGGAAAAGGCACCCCCCATTTGATGTTGGGAGCGGTCAATAGATATAACATCATGGATAGCTATTTAGATGCATCTGCAGACATTTTTGCAGCAATTTAGTGCCACATAATATAATAACAAATATTTAAAGTAATGGGATTTAATTCTGGATAAACAGATGTTTCAATTTTTATTAGAAATTGTCAATAATGTTTAAGAAATCATGAATATAAACATCTATGATATACAGTTTTCCTTCCTGCTAAACATAACTTAATGCAGCTATAGAAATGACGTTATAATGACAAATAAACTGTGCACCGAAATACAGATCCAGATCTTGAAGTGGTAAAATAGCAGGAAACCCTTGATGAGGTTTCAAACAACTGGAGGAGGGAACTTTAATAAACTTCTATTTGAAAGCTGAACAGCGCTGGAATGGATTTCCATTTCTCATGAATTTGTGGTCCAAATGTATTACTCAGCTTTTGGCACTGCCCCATGATATTTTGTTATATAGGTATTCCAACAGAAGCATATCCCTTTTATCCAAGCAAGGCCTCTGCTAGAGTATGGAGACTAGCAAACAGTATGTCAGCTAGCAGAAGTTTAGTGTGTGTGTATGTATGTATATATATATATATATATATATATATATATATATATATATATACATTGGATAAGAGAGATGCAAAATGGAACTCTTGGTATACCTTTTGTGAAATGCTAGTATGTGGTGGTAGCACAGTTTCCCCCCCAAAAGATTATGAATAAGTAAATCTAATGCTTCAAGTTCTCAGTCTAGTATTGTAAAAATGAGGAACCTTATCCTCTCCACCCCATCCCATCTATTTCACCCAGTTTCTATGAATGGGAAAGGTGTTTGGAACTCTTGTGCATTTGAACTTCTACTGGCTGTAGCTAAATCCAAGACATTGGACAGCTGCAGAAATAATGCTAAACCATATTTTAGGGACCACAAAAATATTTAACATTACAACAATGAGCTTAGCTTTTGTCCAGGCCTGTGTGCTCTCCCAGCTTCTGCACCTTTGCTGTGAGAAGGAATCTGGAAGCCTTCCCGTCCACTTTTGATTACCTGTCGTTTTGTCATGTTGCTCAAATCTAGACAACTGATTATTATTAACTATAGTTAGTGGAAACATGCTGACTTCAAACCATGGTGAAGTAGTTGATGAGCTAGTCTTATTTTTATTAGCCATAGTTAAATTTAACTGCAGTCTGCAGTCTGGGGTTTGGACAACACACTAAACTGTTGTTGATCTCAGAACAGAAGTGGAAGCTTTTGATTTCCTTGTGGTCATGCCAGAGGAGGAGAGGGGTGAGGAGAGCGCGTGAGCCCATTTTGTTCAAATACAACCACTGTTGTGGGGAAAGGAAAAATGGAAAAATAAAGTTCTGGGACAAGAAGAAAACAAAACCCACCCTCACTTAAATTCTTCTATCTATATTTTGCGAGAATGTTTTACTCATATGGTCATAGTTGGTCTTAGCCACCTCAACCATTTGTATAAATAATTACATACCTTGATCCAGACCTTAGTGCCTGGACCAATGCTCACCAACTTGGGCACCCACTTTTAAGTCCCAAGAGCAACTTTGTATATGGAGCTGTTGCCTTTCTTAGTAAAGAAGCCCTTGCATGTGGAGGACCCATGCCTAGATCAGTGCCCCTATACCTTCAAAACAGTTTATAACTTTAAACAGCAAATCTAAGGTGTATAAAAAACATACATGCATTTAGTTATTTTTCTAATAATTTTTCTACAGGTTCATATTGTTGTAACTCCCACAAATGCTAAGATTTACATTGACTGCTTTGAAATAATGGACAAACCAATCAAAGAGGGTGGAAATATCACAACTGATGGCTATGAAATACTGGGTAAACTACAGAAAGGTGACAGGAAAACAGCAACAGTAAGTAACAACCTTTACTTTTATCAGTTCCAAGCACATACAAAATATATTTTGAAATCCTTATTAAGAGTCTTATTACAATGTTTAAAAAGGTAAAGGGACCCCTGACCATTAGGTCCAGTTGCGGACCACTCTGGGGTTGCAGCGCTTATCTCACTTTATTACAGAGGGAGCCGAGGTACAGCTTCCGGGTCGTGTGGCCAGCATGACTAAGCCGCTTCTGGCAAAACCAGAGCAGTGCACGGAAACGCTGTTTACCTTCCTACCGGAGCAGTACCTATTTGTCTACTTGCACTTTGACATGCTTTTGTTGGCAGGAGCAGGGTTTAGGGTATACTTAATGACAATCAAGACTTGAGTGGCATCTTCAAAACAAATATATTGTGGCATGAGTTTTCATAGTGATACCCTACTTCACCAAATAATGCTCTTTGGGTTACACACAAGACACTGTCACATATCACAAAAACTACTCATCTGCCAACTTTATGCCATGAAGTCAGTTCCTTTTATATTGACTTAGGACAAATGTTCAGTCCAAGATGGATGAACTTGGTTGCTTCTTGTTACAGTGTAAATGGTAAGTTTCAGTCAAAATTACCATATGAACCAAAAGCTGTAGCTCTGAGAAGTTGACTGGAGTATTCTCAGACCAAAATATAAATGTAAATGAACAAGTTAGAGTTTGCTGGCCTCGCATCGAAACCACCCACAATGCATCAGTGTGCTTAATCAAGATATTCCCATGACATTTGTCATAGAATAGAAGTTGGCCTTCTGATCTAGTAGCCTCAACATATGAGTCAACAGTAGCATGACTCAGTCATGAAAGGGCTTGAGTCACATAGTCTTTGGCTGGGAAAATATTTCTATTATTTGAACAACTTTCTCCCACTGCTATTTTTATGTACTAATATATAAATCTGCAAGACATTTATTGCATTAAACAAATCTTACGTGTGCTTTGTTAAAAATGTATGTGATCCAAACTAAGCAATTAAGTTACCATTTATTCAATGTTGCCTGATGCTGTAGCCATCAATGGGATATTGCTGAATAGCATTTTTACTGCCTTGGCTGAATGGCAAAAATGTATCTTGCATAATATTGCCATGCATGACTATGTTTTTGAAATTTCCTACAGATGTAACATTGAAGACATTTGTGTTTTTGCCTTACAGCTAGAGATCCAAAGTTTCGACTTTGTATGTAATGCCGTTTGGACTAGCAGAGATAGATGCTGTGACATTCCTTCTAGGGTAAATATAAATTTTAAAACCTCATGTCAACAATCTGAGCCAGTCCTACACAGAGGACAATGCAGAAGAATATGTTTGAAAGGTCCCTGTTGGGAATGACAAATTGCTTCTGTGACTGAATCATCCTGAGACTCAGAGGGCAAGAATGCAGATACTTTACCAGAGCCGTATTATAAATGCTACTATTTTGAACTTAGGTACAGTCAGGCCACATTTCAGTCCAATTTTATCCTTTACAGATATATTTCCCATATATCAAGATTTGAGGGTTTATTTTTAAAATAAGCATTAAATTTTCCGTATTCTACTCATACATATCCCCATAAATGCTGTTGGGGTTTTTTAAGTGAGTGTATGTGTGAGTCGAATTAGAGATGGAATAATGAGGTAGTTGGGCTAAGGGATGGTGAAATAGTCATGTTTTAGTTACTGCTAGTGTACTGTAAATTAGCAGGCAAAACTCAAAAGGGTGAATTTGCACTAATCTGTAATGGGCTAAAGGTGGAAGAAAAGTTCAAATAAGGAAGGCAGAATGGTTGAGCGATGGTCAAGTGGAGGACACTCTGTGACTTCTGCCCAGAGGGAGGAGAAAAGATGAAAAAGAGATGTCTTACAAGAATAACAAATTGAACCCTTGTGCCCCGAAGAACTATTTCTACTAAAATATGCTGGGCAGTTCACTGTCTTATTAAAGTTATCCATGTTTTTTGTTTGTTTCAGTACCATTTTGAGACTTGCAACTTCTTTTAGACTTCTGCCCCAAAGTTTTCATTTGTTTAAGAAAACTCAATATCCCTCTTCCCAAATGAGTGCAAACAGTGTCTGCTCTGAGTAGACATATGCTCTCTTTTTCCAGGACACATCCTCTTTTTCATTGGTAGAGTCATGGCAATCCATAGTTAAAAGTAAAAGTTGGCAAATGTGTCCTCTTTTTTTGTTCTTCAACATGGTTTTCTGACACTACCTTCCTTCTGAAACCCAAGCTGCCCTGGAAATCTGTTACAGAGGCTTGGGGACACTCCAGAAAGTGGCACAGGGGACTTCTAGGAGAAAGAATGATTGGAGAATATTGTTTATCCTTCTCTTCTGCTCTCAGACACTTCTGTTGGATTATTAACTGTTTCAGAAGCAGGATGACAGCATTGAATTTTTCCTCATATCAGTCACAGATTATATGGAAGTTATTACTCTGGATGCACCTTTAGAGAAACCCCTTATGGCACACATAAGCAACCTGAATTTCTTTAATTCATATTACTATGTGTATGGGTAAATCCATTTATCTAAATCTGTTTTTAGTCCTAAGGATAAGTCCTAGAATATAGGAAGTCATAAAAAGTGTAGCAAAACATCTGCTGAGTATTTTGCTCCATCCATGAGCAATGTGCATTTGGGACTAAGCAGCAAGACTTCCACACCAGTCATCATGGTTCCCAGGCAACCTTGAGTCTCAGTTCTCTCTTTGTCTGCCTGCCCTTAAAAATATAATTTAAACATGCTACAGACAATAAAAAAACATATTTGAAACCATTCTGTTGGTGATCACCCTTTTAAAAAAAATTTCCAGGGAAATGACAGGTGTTTGTCCTTTAATTTTCAGCGGGATGAAGCGAAATGCCCATCGTTACCAAACGCTTGCACATGCACACAAGACAGTGTGGGACCTCCAGGACCTCCAGGACCTGCTGTAAGCAAAATTATTGCATTGTGATTACCAGACCTGTGACTCTGTAGAGTACCTCAGATTAACAAACTGGAATCCACAGAACTCCAATGACTTCAGGAAGCAGAGATCAATGATGATGATCTCTCTGTTCACGCTAGCATAGGGAGCCAAATTAGCTGCAGCACCAGAATTAGCTTTTGGCTGTTGATGCTCTAGCACAGGAGTAAGGAAATGGGTCCCTTGAAAAAAGCCCTGTAGGGCACTTTGAAGTCCTCCTGACAATGGGCACTTCAGAAACCTTGCATTTGGATTGGTGGCAAGTCTGAAGCACTGCATATGGCCAAAATGGGCTGGTGAGCCAAATGAGGAGGCCTGGTTGTTGATAATTATATAAAAGTATTGGGGGAGGTGGGTAGAAGTGTCGCCGGGGGGGGGGGGGAGCTGTTTCCCTCTATTCCTAACTGCAGTGACTTCTACTGCTATCAAGCAAGACAACAAAGTGGTGAAACTGACAAGGTTGTATTATCACACTTCTGGTCAGATTAATTTCACTCCTAAGAGGTAATTTAAGGAAGGACAATGATAAATTTGTTGTTGAATGTACTGCAGAAGGGGAAGTGCGCACCAATTCAAAGTAAAAGTGTATTTTTAAAAGTAAGATCTTTCTCTTGAAATAGTGAGACATTACTGTGTGGGAGCAGATACCCTTCCACACTATATTTGTAGAGAGTTATATGGTAATAGACGCGCAGCATGAAGAGGTATATATTCACAATTTCTTTACTGTATTAAAAATTATTAGCAAATGTTTAAAAACAGCCCAGGCAGTGGGCTTTCGTGCATGTCGATTTTCTTTTGTTTTTGTGCAATGGAGGAGTGCTTCTTGTCACCATGGTGATGTTACTACCCAACACATTCCTACAACAATAACTGTACACATGACTATGGCAGCAATGCTGGTTGTACTATTGGGAGCTAAAATTGGCTTTTCTAGGTACCACAAAGTGTTACTGAAACCTTTACAGCAGTATTGATGCACTGGCAATAATCACTGTGTGTACATTGGGCAACAATATAACTGCCAAGTCTGATGAAAAACCACAGCTAGACTTCGTAGCTTTCTTTGTTGTTTTTAGTATTTTTATCATAGATTTGTAGTGTGCAGTTTGAACCCCACAGCCCCACAATATGTTGTTCTAAAGTTTGTTAGTCCCTATTTGTGCATTGAATGAGCCCAGACAAAACCTCCTGCTTCACCATTCAGCTACTTGCGAGAAGTAATATTTGCATGCATATATGATTTTGGACTTCCATGTCTATCTGCCCATTTATCTATACTCATTATTTGCATGTTTTTGTTTTAGGGAGGCCCAGGTGCTAAGGGACCAAGAGGCGAAAGAGGCTTAACTGGGCCCTCTGTGAGTATCTGCCTAAAATACACACTTACGTGGATGTAAGTCCTATTGAAATCAGCGGGACTTACTCCTGAGCAGACGTACACAGGATTGTTTTGTAACTGCTTTGTATCCTCCCTTTGGTTTTAAAAAAGAGACTTTTAACAAAGTATTTAAAGGTGCAAGTTTAAGTATCTGTATTTAGTTCTATATGTATTAGGACCACATCATACGCTACATTTTAGTATACTGTGAATGCAAGAAACATGGTTGCAAATATCTGTACCATATAGACACACACACCAGGGAGAAGTAATTTTATTGAGAATTCACTCTGCGACAGTTTTCCCTCTGAAATCAACCTCATTTATGTGAAATTATAATACTGTATCTGTATCTCACTTTGCTTCCTTTCAATTACCTTCAGTTTCTATCATTAGTACACATGTGAGGAAGATATAAAAGAAAGGATGTCAGTTCTGCTGCATGCATTGTTCTTCCCTGTTCCAGGAAGTCATGTGGGGTTGGTTCATCATATAAATTTTGTGGAGGAACCTGAGGCAGTGTTTGCCAACATCACAATGGAGGCACCAATATTTGTATCAAATAATGCCACCAAGCAATAATGCCGACACTTGTGGCTTATCATCTTTCATACCTTTAAACTTTATAATATTTTGATAAAGCTGCTACAATGTGACAAGTGCACTAGCAAGGCAAAGTTTTACTTCAGCTGATAGCTACCAGTGTTTCTGAATGCACTAAAAAAAGTTTTGGCAGAGGGCCGAAACACAGTGAAACCCTCAGATTTCTAGACAGCCCTTTTATAAATGCTGTCACCTTGTGAAAACATATTATGTGACTCCATCTTTTACGCATGTTCTTTAAGATAACCACTTTGGAAGAATAAAAGGCTAGCTAGCAAATGGGTTTCTCTCTTTTTCTACTTTAAGGGGCCACCTGGCGCTCATGGAGATGTAGGACCTAGAGGCCCTCAAGGACCACCAGGACCACAGGGGCCAAATGGACTTTCCATTACAGGAGAACCAGTGAGTAAACAGGCATTCTAGTTTTTGGAGAGTGCAAGATAGCCTGCATACCATATTTAGAGCTCTCGGATACTCTTAAACTATTGTGTTTTGACATTCTTCATCACATATAGTAGAAAATACTGGGAATAAGTGCTTTAGCACATGACATCATATTTATAAGCATTGCAATACTGGCAGATTACACAAAAATATGGTAATAGCCATGCTATTGTGGTGATTTAGAAGGAACATTGCTGTGTCTTTTCAGATAAATTCTTTTGCTTTCAAAAGGTTAGGCAATTATCTGGCATTCTCTGAACTATTTTCTGATAGTTAATCACGTCACTGTATTCTGATAAACTAAATCATGTGTTGCAAGCTGTGTAGGTAAACCAGAGGAAAGAATGACAAAGGGGCTGGAAGAAGCAGTCCAGTCTTCCCCAGAAGCCCCCCAGTCTGGTGAATGCGATGGGCTGTACACTGTGGGGCTGGGATTCAAGGGGGAATCACTCCAAGTCTTCCCAGCCCAGTTTGCATGATGAATGGCACCTTCTAAAACTTGCAGTATTTCCTCCTAGGGTCGTCAAGGGATGAAAGGTGATGCTGGAGAGCCAGGACTACCTGGTCGCTCAGTAAGTTTGCTTTTTTAAAAAATAATAATATGGTCATGCTACTTATGCTGCACACTTCCCATAAGTGCTAACATAAATTAAGTTCTCACTTGTAGCCTGGTATGCATAAGTTTCTGTTTAGTTTCACTTGCGCTTCAACAGATGAGACAAAATGCTATTGAACTTCAAAATAATAAAACAAGAGCACACAAGTGCAGATCCACATCATGTATCAGTTGTGAATTGGTACTGGGAAATGGGACTAGGTTTTAAGGAAACAAAGAAGGCATCAAAGTCCCAGAAAATCTGGACACCACCACACACAAAAAGAATCTCAGGCTCAGAGGCCTCACTATCCACATCCCTTCATTTGGATAATTGTTCCTTAATCCCTGCTCTCTGATTCTTTCTACGTAACCTGTTCCTGCTCCAGAATAGGACCTCTCCTTTTACTCTGTGGCTGCTAGGCTTACTCAGGTGTCTTTGCTGATGTACCTTGTCAAAAGCTTTTTGATAGTCCAAGTCAACTGTGTCAACCAGATCACCTCTGCCTCTATGCTTGTTGGTACTCTCAAATGTGTGTCTTGTATTGCATAACTCAATAATTCTCTCTGATTAATATTTTTCTTCTTCTGTAGGGATCTCCAGGCTTACCTGGTCCCCCTGGCCAAATGGGACCGCCAGGTGATAGGGTAAGCATTTTTGTTTTATATTTGTTGATGATCAAGTAGGTCTAGGGCTGTGCAATTGGTGGACAAAGATTCCTAGTTACACAACAAGTTCCTACATGGAAGTTTGCTAGTTTTGAGTAGGACATCCTTTTTGAGTTCCAAAAGTAGGTGAGCCGGTGAGGGGCACCATTTCAATGCTTGTACATGAACTGTGTTTTAACTTACATTGTGTTTCTTCTTCATGTACTCATGGCAAAATAAATATATGGATGACACTTCTACCTTTGATGGTGTATAAGCAATAGACACATATTTTTCCTACTTGGTAATTATTTTCATCAGAGAACATTGTGTAAGGAGAAGCCACCTGGCTTGATTTTAGGAATAGCATAGGGTAGAACTTCCTCAGCAGGACTTCACAGGGTCAGGGTGAATAAATGAAGAGAGCCTGCCAAACCTACAAAAAGAATCTCTAATAGATGGGTGGGAGGCAGCAGTTAAAAAATAATAATCACCACCACCCAAATGCTTAAGGTTGGTTTTGATTGTATGTGAAAAGTTAAACTGTGCTGACCATTGGAGTAAAGACTCTGCTGTTCCTCTCTCAGTACTGAACTTAGCCAAAGTTTTAGAATTAGAAATAAACTACTCTCTTGAAATTGTCTGGTTATCTAAATTACATAGTGCTTTCTATTTCAAATTAATATTGACAGCTGTGACCACTACTTTTGACTAGTTAATGTTTCTCTTTCTTGTGTGACTTTTCGGATGAGTGCTCATTATTCTCAGCCATTTTGGGGGGTAGGGTGAAGGGGTGCATGATCTGAAGAGTGGGGGAAAGCTCCATTGTGGAAGCAGACATCCTTGCAGAGAACTTCCATTGAGAAGGCTGGTTAGGTGAATCCTGCCAACTAACAAAAAAGACTGGGTGTGAGAAAGCAAACAACAGGAGAAAGAGGGACAACAGAGTCTTAGGTGTAACACATGAGAAGATGATGATGTTGGAACTTCCTCACAAGTAATTGAGCTTTAGTATTCAGCATGAATTCTTAATCAGAGAAAAGCACATAACTAGTTGATGTTACTGTAATTGAAGCACAGAATTAAATAGCACCTAGACTGGCAATATCTTTTAAACATATATATTAATAGTTACAGGTAGGTAGCCGTGTTGGTCTGAGTCGAAGCAAAATAAAAAAATTCCTTCAGTAGCACCTTAAAGACCAACTAAGTTTTTATTTTGGTATGAGCTTTCGTGTGCATGCACACTTCTTCAGATACAGTACACTGAAACAGAAGAGCCAGACCCTTATGTATATTCAGAGGGTGGTGGGGGTGGGTGGGAATGGGAGATGGGCTGATAGGAGTGGTAAACCTGTTGATGGCTGTTAACGACTGCTGATGACTGCAATAGGTCCTGCGGGGGGGGGGGGGGAGCAAGGGCTGAGGTGCTAAAGAAAGCTTGATCATGCATAATGAGATAAGAATCCTATGTCTTTGTTCATCCCAGGTGGCTCCATGGTCTTAAGCTTGGTAATGAGTTCCAATTCAGCAACTTCCCTTTCCAGTCTGTTTCTGAAATTTTTCTGTAATAAAACAGCTGCTTTGAGATCTTGTATAGAATGTATAGAACTATATTAATAGTTAATGGACATTAACCTAAACCAGTTGTCATGGAATTAGCTTATCTTTTTAAAGAAACAAAACAATAATACATAAACTTTCACTTTTCAACTAGGGTTTCACTGGAAAAGATGGCCCAACTGGACCAAGAGGACCCCCTGGACCATTAGTAAGTGTTAGCTTGACTGTTTGTGGGCTAACTGGAGTAGGGCTTTGACATTGGGGAGGGATTAGCTTTGTAAAAGTCAGTTTGCTGTTATAGTTTTCCCTCTACCTCCTCATTGTTTGTGCCAGCAAATAACTACCTGAGCAGGTTAAATAATACAACTATGTAACCTCTTTTGCCCCAAACCCTAAAGGTTCCAAGGATCTTCAGACCATCTGGTCTCATTCTCATTCTAAGTTCAGGGCTCTTGTCAACAATACCTCTCTCTGGGTTTGGTACAGTAGTTTACCTGGACAGTAATGCTTATGGATCTGTAGTATAAGGACCCTTACACTTACACACACACACACACACACACACACACACACACACTTTTTAGCTTGCCACTTTAGCTTGCCACTTTTTAGCTTGCCACTGAGATGCCTTCCTCCACCCAGAACTCTCCACCATATCTTTCTTCCCTGTTGGGTGATGTTCATTTGAGGCAATGCTTCTCAGCTACCCACTTCTGTGCTGCCTTTTCCTTCTTTGTGTGTTTCTCTTCTGCCTTTGCTTTCTCTGCTACCTTTACTTTCCCCCTTGTCTCCATATACAATATCCCTCATGCCCTTGTCTTGACCCCCATCTCCTTTTTACTCTGGTCTGCTCCTCTGACACCATCTCCCCCCCCCCAACTTTTATAATGCAGCTGGTTGGGCATTTCTGTCTTTCTCATGACATTGCCTTGACCCAACCTTCCACTCTGCCTGCCTTACCTTCTGGGCAGATCATCAAGCAGATGGAGCAACAGAGGAATCACTGCTCACAGCACTCACAACATACTATTGTATAGGCATCATCTAAATGTAGACTATTATGTAGCCAAAAGCACCACCAACCATGCATGCATGCATGCACACACACACACACACACACACACACACACACACACACACACACGGGAGGTGTGTGTGTGTGTGTGGTATCAACAGGCTTGGATGAACTTAGGGCTCGTACATATACAAAAAACCTCAGGAAACAAAACAGAGTTAGGGGAAACTCTGCCCCCTAGCCCAATGATGACTGAGCATGCTCAGTGGCTATGAAATGCTGACTGATTCTTGAAGGGGAAGGGAGGACAGTAAACCAAGGGAGGGGTAATATAAAGGAGTATCCTGGAAAAGGTCATAGCTGGCTGGCTGGCACACTTCATTTTGTTGCAGGTCTAATTGGTTTGATATAATTCTGCATAATTATTCAGTGCCAAATTTTGCTGTAATGTCAGTCTGGCAAAATGTGCACCCTTTTGACTCCCTTCTTGCATTCTAAGTCCTATTCCTATCAATCCTGTATGGTTTGTTATCCACTTAGAAGATCTGATGACTACAGTTAGTTATGCAGGAGGTTTTATTAAGAAAAAAATCTGGCTGCATCTAATGTGGTCTGCACATGTTCATTATGCTGGAAAATAGTCAAGAGGAAATCGTTTTGAGTACAGTTAAGCTTTGGGAATACTAGAAGCTTCATAATGTTTTATGAGGCTTGAAAATTTCTCTTATGGAAATTGTTCCTTTGATGTGATTAGAAAGATGTGAGTGTTTTGCTGCTGCTTAGAAAATCTGTTAAAAGAAAGTCTGTTAGTTGCTAGGGCAATGCTTTTTCATGAAAAATCAATAGGCTAAGCATTAAAAATTATTTTCTTTTAAGATGCTGGTATTTAATTACTTCCATACTAATTGTTAATTAGTAAGTGAGAGACTAATCCTTTGCTCCCTGGGAGGGTAACTGAGTACTCATGAGATACCGTGAGACTCCCTCTGCACTGATAGAGAAGGAGGTAGTGGGCAGAGAGAGAAGTCCAAGGATGCAAACTTCCAGGTGCAAAATATATAGACATAGACATATCCAGTGCTATTTTTCTAGGAAAAGGTGCTGGAATTCTTATAATAGCAATGGTGTCCACCTGAGAGGTGCGGAAACTGAGTTCCAGTGAGCTTTGCCTGGAAAAAAAGCATACATATACATCATATATTGAGCTCAAAGCATTAATATTCCTCAGATGAACCTTGGATCAACCAATTCACACTGTTACAAAACATTTCAGAGAGCAAGATTGAAATTGGTTTTTCCACAGTTCCTTTGAGGAAGAACTTACGGTAGTTCAAAACACACTGGGCTTAATTAACTTTTTTGTATACCTGGATATTTCCTTCCCTTTTTATAGCAACTGAGTGTCTCACCTTTCCACAGCAGGTGGTGGGACAGGGTTGAGATGACCAGAAAAACAGAAGTTTATTGCCAGATGCAAGCTTGACTTGTTCATAGAGCATTAAAAAAAATAAAACAGAGGCTCACTGTTTGTTAAAAGATGTGTCATATTGGGAGGAAATGAAAACAAATAGTAGTAGGGAAAGTTTTCACATGCATTCCCTGCATTTGGTGAGTATCATGTTTGTTGGATTTAACAGACTATTATTATGTCCTCCTTAGTATAACTTTTCAATGTACATTTTTGCAGGGTGCCCCAGGAGTTCCTGGAGTTGCTGGCCCAACTGGAAAACCAGGAAAACCAGGAGATCGTGGCTCTCCGGTAAGATAATCAATGATTGGCATTTAGTGCATCTGTTGTTAAAGATACCATAAAATGTTGAGATAGACTTTTCTCAGACTCGCATCACACAATGGCTATCAGCACAACTAGCTAATAACTTTCAGTTATGTTAAGTCTAGTTTTCAGCAACTTCACTCCTTACAGCACATCTTTTTTTGCAATTTAAGTCAGGTCTGGAAATTGTGGTCAGAGCTTTCCACTAAAAAGAGAGCAGAAGCTGCACATGCCAAGGCTTATATTTCTGCACTATGTAAACATCTCAGAGCTAAATCAGCAGAATTACTGGAATTATTCTTTTTTAAGCACAGTCAAGTATGATGTGCTTCCCTAAGGTGGAAATTTTTATATGTAGCATTCTGGGGGCTTGTTGGTTTGAAAAAGTTTGAATGTTTACAGTGGAGCCTCGGTGTTGTGTTGTGGGTTCTGTCTAGAATCTGATACTAGATGAGGGATCAAGAGATTGTCCCAGCAGCATTGCCAGAGCCAATCTGTCTGATTTTGTCAAGGCAGCTATTAGAAAGTTATGCACTTGGTACCAAAGGTTGCAACGTTTGCATCTACTACACTGGTCAGCATTGGAAGGCTCGCTCTCATGATCTTAGCTTGTATCAGTAGCCTTGAGGCAATGAAGGGTTATACTTCCTCTGAAGGAGTAGGTACATAGCTTGGAAGTACTTCTGGATCCATTGCTGTCGCTTGAGGCTCAGGTGGTGCAGAGTGCTTTCCGCCAGATACACGTGCCTCTATCTGGACAGGGATAGCCTAACTACTATTGTCTGTGCTCTGGTAACTTCTAGGTTAGATTACTGCAATCTGTCATACATGGGGCTACCTCTGAAGATGGTTTGGAACTTCAGCCAGTGGTTAGGCAAGACAGTTTGAGCATATAATGCCAATTCTAACCTGACTGCAATGGCTGCCAGTTAGCTTCTGGGCCTAATTCGAAGTGCTGGTTTTGACCTATAAAGCCTTACATAGCTCCTTTAAAAACCATACCCCAATGACTGCCTTACTCCATTTGAACCAACTCAAACCCTGTGTTCATCCTCTTAGGCACTTCTTTGTGTGCCTCCTGACCAAGAGGTCCAGAGGGAGGCAACATGAGAATGGACCTTTTCTGCAGTAGCTTCCCATTTGTGGAATGCTCTCCCCAGGGTGGCTTGCTTGCCGCCTTTGTCACATAGCGTTGGGCAAAAACAGTCCTATTCTCCCAAGCATTTGGCCAATTACACAATCTAAGGCCTTTTAAAGTGGGGGAGGGGTATTATTTATGTTTGTTACTTTGTTGTGTATTTTTATGTTTTTATATTGTTTATATTTTATATTTATATCTCTGGCCGAAGGGTGGTAATTTTTTTAGTCTTGAAAAGGAGAAAGAAGAATTTTCTATAAGGCTTCAGATAAATCACATCAAGGTTTTTCTGAGTCCCCCCTCCCTTTTTAGAATGCCATGCAAATGTTTGCATCTAGTTTCTATGAGATTACACAGTCTCATATTTGGAGTCAATTGGTCACACTAGCTTGTCCCACTGATTTCTGTAGATCTTAATTGTGACTAATTTCCTGTGCTTAAGGTCTCACATTAGCACTTATCATGAATGCTGTCTTAGTAAGGGAACAGATTGGGTTACCAACTGGCTAGCGTCATCATCAACAACAATAGGGCTTGGCCTGCTTAATTGTCTAATAGTAGTTATATCTGAAGTCATAAACAGGTAAACCTTTGCACACCTTGAGAGGCATCAAAACTGCTTCAAATTTCTGTGTATCAGTAATGGATGGTATGGTGGAGCTGTGCTGCATGCCTGAACTCCCTCCAGCTAAGTCACTGAGGTGGCAACAAGGTCAGTGCAGTGCAATTGAGTCAGCAGGAGTGCTGCACTGGCTCCACCAGCACATTTGCACCACACCAACCTTGCCACCATGACTCAGCTAGAAAGAGGTTGACCAAGTGGCACGACCCTACTACACCATCTGCTACTGCTGCACATCAAGCTGCTGTTAAGAGGCAGAAGAGCAGTGACCAGTAAAAAGTTGGCTACATTAAGCTTAGGAGCTCTGTATGCAATGATAACTTCAAGGCTTCTTCATACACACACACACACATATAATATAAAATATTTATACCCTGCCCATCTGGCTGGGTTTTCCCCCAGCCACTCTGGGCGGCTTCCAGCAAAATATGAAAACATAATAAAACATCAAACATTCAAAACTTCCTGATACAGGGCTGCCTTCAGATGTCTTCTGAAAGTTGTGTAGTTCTTTATCTCCTTGACATCTGATGGGAGGGCGTTCCACAGAGAGGGTGCCACTGCCGAGAAGGCCGCCTGCCTGGTTCCCTGTAACTTCTAATTAAAATGAATTATTAATTATTATTATTATTATTATTATTATTATTAATGCTTCCCTTTATCCAAAAATAATGTTTTCAGAGTGCAGTGTTTTGCTTTGGTTGTCCTACTTTCCCACATACTGTTCCTCAGCTTTTCAGATCAGAACCCAGCATGAATCTGGCATAAAGTCGGTGCAGATGTTTTGTCAGACTCATGTGGCAGATGGACTTTCAGCACCTATATGTATGCTATCAAGAAATGCCAAAGTGGCAACTTAAGCCCATATGTGCAAGCGGTGGGCCAAATGTAGCCTGCAGAGTTTTAAAGGTCATCCAGACTTTTCCTGCAGCCGCATGGCTGTGTTCCAAAGCAGCATTACCTCACACAGCTTTACATATTTCTTGTGATAATGTAACCATCTAAGAATCTTTGTTAGCACTGGTAACACAAAGATCCAAATCACACACTTTTAAGTCAAGCATGGGAGAATAATATCATGGTCACAGATACTATGAAATCATTTCAACATGAGTATGTCACACACAAAAAATTAGATAATTCTGAGCCATAGTGAATGGAGAGCTTTCCTGAGTTCATTGGCCTATCAGTGCATTTTTAAGTTTATCTTGAGAATTCTAAGTTGGTGAGAAGAAAAAGTTCTCAGTGGGTGATAAGAGAAAAATGATTTGTATGCATGTTTAGAAGACAGACAAGCAGCAGCAATATCCTACTCGCTTTGAGCTTTCCATGGGGGCAAACTTGATAATTTGCTAATTAATTACCCTACAAAAAAGAGAAGCCTATTCTTTAGACAAAGATAGCTATAACACAATAGACTAATTAATTCAATAAGGAGGAAGTATCTAAGAAACAATGGTGCCTCTTAAGTATTTAGAATAAACAAGAACAAATAATGTAACTACACTTCATAGACACAAACATGAGTTAAACAGCCTTCCCAGGGACTCTCATGTTATAACTGCCTTTGGATCCATTTCTCACATGTGGTTGACATTACCTCTGGAAAGTAAATGCTGCCTCAGGCTAAGACAATCGATACACATATTCTGTGTAAGGCTGGTCAAAATGACGAGAGAAGACATAAATTACTTGCCTGATCCGGACATGTGGCAGCTCTGTACAGCTGCTAGCAATGTTGCTCTCCCAAAGAGATGTAGATAGTTTAGTGAGTTACCGTGTTTCCCCTTTTTTAATACGTAGTCAGAAAGTAAGCCATGGGAGGGTTTTTCTAGAAGTAAGATAAGTAAGACGTACCCCGAAAGTAAGCCACCATTGTTTCTGTCACCTCCTCAGCCCCTCCTGTGTGCTCAGGGAGCCAGCGAACCAGCAACAGGCATGGGGGGAAAACGCGCCTCTCAGCTGATTTCTCCACCGCCTGCTGAGCGCACAGGGAGAGGGGGGGAAGCCTCTTCCTGTCCCTCTGGAGCAGGCCTGTCTTTCCTATTGGGGCTACTGGTGCTTTCCTTTTCGACCCTGGGAGGCAGCGAATACATCCAATGGTCAGGGCGCTTTGGGGCGCCCATCTCTCCCCGTCTGCACCTTTTCTCCTCCTTCTGGGCCAGCACGCGCCCTCTTTTGCTCGCTCCCTGCCTCTCCTGTGACAACAGGCAGCGGCGGCGGCGGCGGCAGCCACAGCCGGCTGCAAGGCAGAGAAGCTAAGCCCAGCGGAGCCGAGGTGCTGTTGAGCGGCTGCGGGCTCCCTTTGGCCGGCCTTCCTTGTGTGCGTCTGGCCGCGATGCGCCTCCCTCCTCCTCCTCCGGCGTAGCAACAGCAGCGGGAGGCTCCTCCTCCTCCGGCAACGGCAGCAGCGGCTCCCGCTCGGGTCTGGCCGCGATGCGCCTCCCTCCTCCTCCTCCGGCATAGCAACAGCAGCGGGAGGCTCCTCCTCCTCCGGCAACGGCAGCAGCGGCTCCCGCTCGGGTCTGGCCGCGATGCGCCTCCCTCCTCCTCCTCCGGCGTAGCAACAGCAGCGGGAGGCTCCTCCTCCTCCGGCAACGGCAGCAGCGGCTCCCGCTCGGGTATGCACCCCTCCAGCCAGCAGCCAGCCAGGCGGCTCCCACAAGGGCTGCAGCGGTGGCTGGTGGTGCGGCAGCAGGGAAGGCCGCCTAGCCAAGCGAGTGAGCTGTGTGCCCTCTCCACCCGCCTCCCTTTTTCCACCTCCACCACCTCCTCCGCCAGCCAGCCAGCCTTGTCGCCGCTTTTGGGCGCCTGCCTCCGTCCTCCGCGGCCCCCAGGGGCTAGCAGCAGCAACAGCAGTGGGAGGATGAGGATGACACTGCTGGGTCCCGCTGCCTTGAACCGAGTGGCGCTGCTGCAAGATTGCTTAATAAAAAATAGATTGCTTAATAAAAAAACCAAGACACCCCCCGAAAATAAGCCATAGGCTTATTTTCTTGAGTAAAATAAATATAAGACGGTGTCTTAAAATGTGGGAAACACGGTAGAAGAGTCCTTTTCTTTCACACACTTTCTTTGACAACTCAGATAAAGAGTTTAAGGGTCCCTTTATTTGCAAGAAGAGTGGTTGATGTTGCTCCACTGAAAGCAGCCTGGAGGGAAACAAATAATCAGAGCCATATGTAAACAACCAGACTTTTGAATGTTTTGCAGCAGCACCCAGGGTCACCGTGACCCTAAGTTCTGCACTTCTGAAATCATCCCTGGTGTAAACTTCTCACTTTCACAAATTAAATGTTCATGATCTCAGTGCAAGATTGCTGAAATGTTGCCATATTCAGTTATGCTCTAGTCCTGCAGAGTAGTTTGAGAATGCAGTGAGAAATTTTTAAAGAAACCACTTGTGGCCAGATTTGGTGATTACTTTTGCTGACAACAGAATATTAAGCAGGATTAAATAATAACTAACAATTCACCTCTGGAAGCTTACCAGTGAAAATGTGTTTGGTTTAATGGCAATTTCTCTTTTGTTTGTTCATTTGAATGCCCAGAATTTCCACAAATTTCTGATCATTTCTTTCAAAAATTGGCGTCCCCACAGAAAGGAGAAGGGAGGAAATTTAAAGGAAATTCAGCAGTTGAGGTTCTGGTATTGATGCCAATCCGCTGTCGTCATCAAATCAGCGTAGTATTGTACAACAAAAGTGGAGGATATTACTGTGGATGGTGCACTAGAGGTATAGGGTGAAACATCTCTGGCTTGAGATGTTTATTAAGTGCCTCTTGAAAGACTAGCAAAACTTGTTCAAATGACTAAGATTTACTAGGGTGGGTTAATATTTTTCTGATAACAGTCCAAGGGTTCAGACAACCCTTTTCTCCTTTTTGGATGATTTGAAAAGGGAAGTTCATGTTGACAGATGAAACAATGTTAACTGGTTTCAAATAGGTAATAAATATATTTGTCTGACAGTTGTCATGCATTTCTGAATATCTGCAAATATACAGTTTAAATGCACTAACTATGTTTATTGAAATTAACCAGGAGATAATTTAATTTTTAATTATTCTTGTCTCTCCCCTACCCCCCCACTGCTACATATTCTAATTAATGAAAATAATTATATGGGCGACTTATTATCAAGTCATTTTCCCCCTTAAGAAGCCATGCTGGAAGATGTTTCAGTAAGGAATACAATAAAAAATATTAATATAGGTTATGTTGTTCTTGTTCCTGGGGTTATGTTATGATATCCCTGGAAAGCTATTATTGATGGTCCAAAGAGACCATTTTTTGCAGTCTGATGTTCATACCTACTGAAACATTAATACTGCCTGATTCCTTCCTTAGCACTGCTATCTAAAAAGGATAGATAATCACCCAAAGTGTTGGTGGGGTGGTCAAATGAAGGCTATGTATTCTAGTAAATGAAAATAATCACCATAGCAACTTAGAGATAGGCAGTTGTAGCTTATTGGTACACAAAATGTGCTGCATGTAGAAGTGCCCAGGTTTTGGCAACTCCAGGAAAGACTAAGAAAGACTCTTGTCTGAAACGGTGTAGATTTACTGCCAGTCTGCTTAGATGATGCTGAGCTAGATGGAGCAGTGGTCTGATTCAGTATAAGGCAGACACTTGACTTTCATGGGTTGACCTTCCACGTTCAAGCCCTGGAGTTCCTGGCAAACACTTTTGCAGTCACTCCTGTTAATCCTCCCTCTTTCTGTGATGCACACTGATGGAGTTTAATTTGTTACAGGGGCCAGCTGGAATAAAAGGCGATAAAGGTGACAGAGTAAGTGCACCCTTAAAATGAATTTGTTTGCTTTTTCTAATGCCTCCTACAAAAGAGCACATCATGTCTAATACATGTTCTGTTTATTTTTTTAAGGGAGACATTGCTTCCCAGAATATGATGCGAGCTATTGCAAGACAAGTCTGTGAACAAATGATGAATGGTAAACAATGCTTTGAAATATGTGCAACAAAATGCATGTTTCCGTGTAACATATTGTCAGACTCTGTTGTGAACTTAAAGCATAGTCACGTGGGTTAAGTGTTTCTCAAATTAAGCAGAGTTTAGGCTGGTGGGTGAAATTGCAAGTTTTTGGCCTCTTGCTAGCTCAGTCACCAAATCCAGCAGAGTCTGATCAGCTGGAAGCAACTGAGTTACCACAGGGGTACAAGTCAGCAGCTGTCACAACAGCCTAGGTTTATTTGCCACTTTTCCCATTGGCATATTCAATGCGGCAAACAAGAACTTCATTGTACCAAATCAACACAAAATTAGTCAATGGTTGATATTCTGGATTGGTGGCAGTGATGAAATATGGGTTTCAGTTTGATTCCTTGCTTTGCTGTCAGCTGCTGCTTTTCTGTAGCAGTAGCGATAATGATTAATGAAGGCTAGGTTTGTCCCACCTTATGCTGTTGCCACTTTGTGCTCTTCAGTGGCAGTAGCAGTGATGACAAGTTCAGGTCCCATTCTCCAAATGCTGGCAAATACTGAATATGCTTTGCTCCTCCTCCTGGTGTTTGTCATACATGGTCTTCTAGAGCATCAGAAATGAAAATAAATGGTTATGCTTAAAAGTAGGGGCATGGTCAAGCCTACTACAGGCACGCTGCCCACACATAGAGGTATCATTCATAGGGCATTACAGAGTTTGTCTTCAAACTTGCCTTCTGTTGTATACACTCTCTACATCAGGCCATTATGGGGGCTGGGAGGCAGGTACATGACACCCATAACTCTGCCCATCTCTTCCTAGGCTATTTGGTCAAGGAATGCAAACTCTGTGCTAGACTGAGTAGAGAGAGAAAGTTATGGGATATGGGAGAGGTCTACACATAGCCTTCCTATTTACTGGACCACCCCAGTACAGTGCTTGCAAGTTGGAATTAGTATTTACTGTGCCTTACATTCTTAGGCAAGACCTTATTGATAAAATATGTGTACTTCTAGGGAGCTAAGTTGTACTGGTTTCAGCTTTTTTATAATACCATCTTGCTGCCCACATTTCTCCTTTCATTGTATTGATTGGATCTACAGTTGCATAGAGTGAACCTCACAAGCTCTATGCCTCCAGGGGTAGAAGAGAGTGGAAGAGATTTTGGCTGATTGGGCCTCCCCCCCCAAATCTGTGTCCCTCCTAAAATAAACCCACACTATTCTGGAAGCTTGGGGATGCTTCAGAACAGCGTGAGGGGCTGAGCATGTTGAGGCTGCAGGCCAGAGTGGGTATGGGAGAAAATCATGTTCTGTCCGTAGAAGCACTCAGTTAGCAGAGCAGGTGTCTACACTGGCTCTGACTCACTTCCGCAAATGAATCTAACCCTTTGGGTGGCATTAAATGCTAATTCTACTCAGAGTAGATCCACTGAGGCTAATGGGCATGACTTACTCAGGCTCATTAATTTCAGTCTACTAGGAGTGGAATTTAGTTGAATTTATTTATTTACGAGTTTATACTGTTTGTTAATCTTAGCCTAAAGTTGTGTACCAAATTAACCAATAGTAGTCAGGAAGGGGCTTGGTGGCACCAGGGAGCAGTATTCTGTTTTGTTTTTCACTTTACAGACAATGGTATTGTGCATTCTTACATTATCCTGTTTTATTTCTCCAAAGCCAATATGGCCCAGTTTAACCAGAGGCTGAATCAAATACCAAATGATTACTATTCAAACCGTAACCAGCCAGGACCATCAGGACCACCGGGGCCCCCTGGACCTGCTGGGCCACCAGGAGAACCTGGGTCTGGGGGCAGGCCAGGCTTCCCAGGCTCACCTGGTATGCAAGGGCCAGCTGGAGAAAGAGGTGAGTTGTACTACATATAAAAGTGTTTGTGTGTGTCTCGTCATCCTAGGTCAGCTGCTGTCAAGCAGAGGAATCCTTTGCTAATGCTTCAGTCTAATAACATCCACAGGACAGCCTTTAAACCAAACAGAATGTTTTAGTCTAAAAATGGCCTGCATATGCTAAGTGGTTCATTGGATGAAGAAGAGCAATATTTAAAGATGTGCTGTTAGTTATGTGCTTCACAAGCATGGACAATTATTTATTCAGCATCACTTTCACAATTACACGGGGTGTTTCACTTTTCTTTTTGTGTGTGCTTTAGGGCTACCTGGGGAGAAAGGTGAAAGAGGGATTGGATCACAAGGGCCACGAGGTTTGCCTGGGTCACCAGGTGAGTTTTCTGCATCACATGGCAGCAAAAAACTGTAAAAGATAATATTGACAGGCTTTTATTATGTATGCAAGTAATATTTGATCAAAATGAGCATCAAGTCTTTTTAGCTTGTATCCAGACAGACATTTTGCATCCCCCCTCCAACCTATTTCAGGGGAAACAAAATGTTATGTTAGCCTTATGACTCAGAATTAGGTTTTATTTGCAATTGTTGCACAATTTAGGATAGAATGCAGGGCCTTCATAGTTACTTTTTCTATCAGTACAATTTTGATCATTTACCGATGTCCTGGCAAGAGTAGTCAGACTGTCTTAGTGCTTCTGTCTTTAATTTACTAGTTGAAACATACCTTTCTTCATTACAAGATCCATAAGAATTTTGCAACAAATTTTAGCTCCACTTTGTTAAAGCTCTAAACATTTCTGTTAACCATTAATATAACTTGTTCCAAAAAACCCCCCCATGATCTCATCCATTCTAAAGCTGCAGGGTAGCAGAACTGAAGCAGCCCTACACTTTAAATGAAATTTAGTGTGCTTGTCTAATGCAGTAGTGCCCCATGAGATCCCTGTACTGTACACAGGATGGATATAAACCACTAAGCTCACATCTTGCCACAGCAGTTTTGTGCATAAAGACCTTAAAATTAGGGAAGCAACTAATGATGAGTTACATCTTGGGTTTCCTGTGGTTGCTTCATTGACACCATATGTAGAACCCAAATGGAAACATTTCTTAGCCATATGCCTGAGTCTAGACTTCAGTTTTGCCAGTCACTTTATAGGCATGTTGAATTCAACAATATAGATATATCATCTTCCTTTTCCTTCTAAAATTAGGTCCACAAGGAGAATCCAGAGTTGGCCCTCCAGGTGCTACAGGCTCACGGGGACCACCTGGGCCACCTGGCCGTCCTGGTAACTCAGGTATCAGAGGTCCCCCCGGGCCTGCTGGATACTGTGATTCATCCCAGTGTGCTAGCATTTCTTACAATGGTCAAGGATATCCAGGTAGGTTACTGAGAACTTAATTTTGTACCTCATTGATATGTCAGTTCCGTCTGAATTGCTTCGTGGAAGGAGACCAATATAATGAACTGAATCCAGCTCAACTGTTCAGTAGTCGTAACTGAGCCAGCCTAGAACTAATAATTCAGTGTGCTATTACAAGTACTTTTTTGGTATTTATTGAACTGCCCCAGTTTGATATGTGTTTTGTGTTAAGGGAAAATATTACCTTTCAGAAGCAGTTTATTTCTAATAAATATAGTGTTAGAAGAATATTATCTTTGCTTAAAGGATTTAAATGACAATTTTCTTCTTCTTCTTCTCCTTGTGCTCCTCCTCCCATCAAACTACTTCTTCTGAACAAGGTTGACCTCTCCATCTAAAGTAAAAAGAACACAGTTGTTTGCCATTTTGTGTCTTTCTGATTAATGTTGGGATTATCTATACAAAATTAGTACCTGAAATCTAATATCCCGAGACCAAATGCCATTCTTCGGTACAGTGCAGACAACTGAAAAAAGTCACCATAGCACAATTTTGTGTTGGGTTAAATTCCATGGCATCTATGATTATACTCAATGGCACACATTTCTTCTGAGAAGAAGCAGTTTCAGACAGTGAACTGCCAAAGGAACAAAAAATGCTGGATAGCTGTGGCCACTGGGGCACCAATGAAGCAATCCTATATGTGTCTACTCTGAAGTAAGCCCCACTGAGCTCATTGGTGCTTACTCCCAGATAACTGTGTATTGGATTGCAGCCAAAGTCACTGTAAACTGGGAAGGGGATGAATCCCAAAATTGTGTGTGCCATATAAATCTAGGGCATCTCTCAAGAAAGGAGTTCAGGCTCACGGTATCAATAGTTTGTTGTGTGCACTGTAGCACCTTATAATTCATAAACTTGATATGTTGTTTGCCACTATCATAATGTGCATGTATACATGAATGAATATATATATATATATGTACACACAAATTCATGTACTTTGAGCTAATGAATGAAACAAATTTTATAGAGTAATCATGCAGAACTTGCACAAGATCAACAATTAACGTGAATTAAAAATAAATGGGAAACAATATTGCAGTGCTCTCCTTCCCAAGAGAAGCCTTGTATACATATATAGATATATGCATATAATTTAACCCTCCATAGATGGATTTAGATGAATGAATATATATATATTTGCACAGCTGTTTGACCTTGGAAAACTAACATCCTCTTTGACCTGTCCTGTTTCAGGTTCCGGCTAACACATTTTCTAAGTCGCCAGTGCTGCTTACAGTTTGAAAACAATGAAAATCCTGTTTCTGAGATGTTTGCGCACGTGCTTATTAGGAAGTGAATCTGTATGGATATTTCACATAGATAATGGCTAACTGAACACCATAAGATGGGGAGATTCTTTTTTATATATTTACTAACAAGTCTTCTTGAACACGATAAAGGACAAAGATGTTGGTAATGCCAGAGAGGGAAAGTCCATCTTCCTATCCTTACTTTTCTCTCCAACCCCATACCTAAAAAGTCCCTAGAAGACTCAGTTGCATTGGAGACTTATAAAACTACTAACTAGTGAATATAAGACCATGATACATTTAACTTCATGAAAGAGAAATGACTTAATGTAAATAGTAAACTAATTATGGCTTGTAAATGATTTGTATGGGATCATGTCTGCTAAAATTAGTTAACATTACCATCATGCTTTCGCATTTAAGCCTGCTGCTGCTGCTTTTTACTGTATGCTGCCATAACCACTCTGAAATGTGTTGAAACCTCTTTCTCTCTCTGATGCTTGTCTTCATCATTCTCATCATCATCTTATCTGATTCAGGGCATGGGTTTTTTTGTATATGTAATCTTCTTTAAAGCACTCAAAAGCACAATTACTTTTGCTTCTGGTCCTTCTGCAGTGTTAGGCATTTCTCCAGCACTCCGTCCAATATAAGGAACACTGTCATGAAATAATATTTACTGAATATGGTCACCACTAGTCATAACTTTTTGTAGATGCCTGCCATACTAGAAAACTATTTTTAAGAAACAAAAACATGATACATGTATGAGTTTTCCCTTGACTCAACCTGCCAACTTCTTTAATTAGCTTTCAGTTAAGTACTAATGCAAAGGATTAATAAATTGTGCACCAAGGCCTGATTCAATTGATGTTAGCAGTGTTGATGTTTCATTACAACAAGAAGTTTGTTGTGATTAACTTTCCCCCTTTAATGTAACTTAGTTAAGACTTAAGCTGTACGGAAGCCTAAATGCTTCTTTAAAAAGTTCCCCAAATTTCAAGGCATCATATTAACTAATTTTTATCCAAAGTAGACCCACTGAAATTAATGGCCTTGACTAATTAATTGTAATGGGTCCAATCTGAATAAAAGTTAGCTGAATATGACTCACTATTAGTTTTCTTTTTATAACATTGTATTTTTGAAACTCACATTACTTTTTACACCCAGTTTCTTTTATAGCTTTTCTCCTTACCCCTAAAGAAACTAAAAATCATGGTTGTATGTACTCTGTACAATTAATGTTAGCAACTAAGTAGCAGTCTTGTGCTTGCTTGCTTGGGATTGAAGTTCCTTTGAACTCAGGGAGACTTACTTTTGAGTAAATATAATTGGGTTAGGCTGTATCTGAGCTCTGGTGTACAGTTAGGGAGATCTCGCACAAGAAGCCTTTCTCATTCACTTCAAGGGCAGTTGCATAAACAGCTCCCCTTTTCTGAAGGGAAAATCTTTATGTGTATTAGAATTCTTGCAGTAATCACTGGCTTAGTATCATTTACTTGGAAATAAGTTGATTTTTTAAAAATGAAAACTCAGTTTGCAAGTAAATGTACTTAGGGTCATATAGATTTACACCCCAGAATCACTAAAATGAAAATATTTAACTTTAAAAAAATAAAAATCTGTGGATTCAAAGGCATTTGATAACTATAATGTTCAATCGGACGACTATTTTCAACCAGAGCCATATGCACCTGAAAGTGGACCTTATCCGCCTGAAAGTGACCCCTACATAGTACCAGTGGAATCAGAAAGAAGAGATGATGAATATGAGGACTATGGAGCTGATATGCATTCACCTGGATATCCCGAGCATATGCGCTGGAAAAGATCGTTATCAAGAAAAGCAAAAACAAAACCATAAATGATTGACTTGCTTACCTTTCCCCCTCTTTTTTGGTTGGTGGTTTTTGTTGTTGCTATTCTTACATATGTAGATTCATCGGGAATTGGTTGGGTGTGCCTATTTCTCCATCACCGTTTCCATTGCTTGTTCTGAGGGCATCATGCTTATGTGGGAATAGCAATAAAACGTTATCATAGATTTCATTCTTGCTCTTACAATGCTTGTAAAATACCTGAGCTTGCAGCAGCTTCATAGAACTTTAACAAGTGCATTAAAATTACCACAGGGCTGTATTATCTTTAAGTAAATTAAAAAGAAAGAAAACCCCACACAGCTGCTGCCAGCGATCTAAAGGCTGGATGCTTCAGCAATGGAGCTTGCTTTACACTTTTTCACCTCATCCATTACTTAACTCACAGTTCAGTCACATGACAAAAACTCTGCTTTTGACGTGTTCAGTTTCTCCTTGCTCATATCTTGCAGGGCATATACTGCTTTTATACATCTCTTTAACAACCACAAATCTTAAATAATGTAGCTGACATCATTGTATCAACTGGATACAGGTTTTTTTTTTAAAAAAAGAAAAGAAATAATGGCTTAAATCTCCTTTTAGAGACATTAACATTTATGCCAAATTGCAGTCAATCCTGCAGAGATGGAATTGCATGTTTGTGTTGTATATTTAGTATGATTCCCCTCCCCCCAGAATATAATGTTTCGTAGTTATCAAAAAAAGCAGTTGGAAATTGTTTGCAAGACTATGGATATAGAATTGCTGCTTTTATATTTTAACTGCAAATTGTGAATTTCACTGCCTTATATTATTTATTTCTGAAACAAAAGAGGCATTTTTCAATAAAACTACTGAAAATTTATATGGGCTGTGAGTATTATTGCTGGGAGGCTTCCAACCTTCAGCGGTTTTATTGTCATGGGAAATAAACCAACAGAAACATTGAACTACTTTCAGAATAACCTTTTTGCATATAAAACTTGCAGCACATTGCAGTTTAGAATGTTGAACAATGAATACTAGATCGTGTTACAGGCCGAGGTTAGCATTATATATCAAGCAGTAGTTTCCATACTCTGATGGTATAATACTTCATTTCCCTGCTGTATGGAGGTCCCAACCATGATAGAATTAAGATAGTGCTTCCAAACTCAGGCCATGTACATTTTTCACATAATCTATGAACCCATGGCCTCTGTACAACAATAATTATAGCTCTCACATTGCTACTTCTGCAGCCAGGATTTCCAAGACATTATTCTTTAGAAAAGAATCCAATTCAGGTGAAAAGTGAAAAACAAAAGTGGCAAATGTGTAAATGATTGAACTCTTTGCCCTTTTTTCATTGTATGGCCATTGAAAATTACCCCCTTTGAAGCTGCTTTTCCTTAATGGTTACACTTTTCCTTTACGCTCCGAGACTAGTTTTAAAAAGGATTAGACAAATTCATAGGCAGCCTTCATGAAGAAATGCATATGGGAACATAACTTTTACTTTTCTCAATTATGGAATGATATCCAGAGTTCACCTTACTTGGAGTACAGGCATTGCAATCAATAGACCTACACTGGCATATGTTGAATATGAGTTAATAAAAGAACTGTGGGTGATAACTAACATAAAGGGAAGCTTATCTGAGAGAGGCTGCCCAGTTATCATGGAGTTGCTTTGGATGCTATGCAGGGCTGGAGTTTGGAAAGACTGAGTACAAATGACTTCTATCAATTATATCAGGAAAATAATATCAAGCAACAATCGCTATCAACAACACTCCTGCTCTAAGTAACTGACTGCATCTTACACGTGCCCTTTTCCCAGCCCACTCTTCACCTGTACAAAAGAAGAAGGGCATGAAGACAAAGTGTCATATTGAAGCCTAGCATGCCTTGTACTGCAGCTATGAATCTGAGCAGGGCACTGTTCCAGAGACATGCAGGTTTCCTTGATCATCCCTAGCCCCCCAACGGATGGTTGAAGCTGTCAGATGTGAGAGTGCTGGTCAGCCGACTGGAAAGATGAGCTGGCCATGACCCTCTTTCTAAAGATCCACCTGTATAAAAAGCATGGAGTGTCCTTTTCCATGCACAGAGTTTCCAATTCATTCCTTATTTTGCACTTGTGGCTCCTGCTGGATTGGGTACATAATATGTTTCTGAATCAGACCAACCCTGTTCTCACAGTGGCCAACCAGATGTCTATGAGAAACCCTCAAGCAGGACTGAAGCACAAGAGCATTCTCCCCTCCTGTGGTTTTTTAGCAATAGGTATTCTGCAGCATACTGCCTTTGAGTAGTGAAGCAGAATCAGAGTTGCAAGCGATCCCAAGGATCATCTAGTCTAACCCTCTGCAATGCAGGAATATGCAGCTGTCCCATACAGGGATTGAACCTGCAACCTTGCCGTTATCAGCACCATGCTCTAACCAACTGAACTATCCAGGCTGAGACTAGTAGCCTTTCGTTTTAGCCAGAGTCACTAGATTATGCACTCGTCTGAAACATAAGCATCTAAGGCTTGTTGCTCAGTTTCCTCCAATATGATTTAGAGCTTTATACCTTTGCTGCTCTTGTTTCATCTTGTAGTGATCAAAGCCCACAGTTACACCTGAGAGCTTCATGCCAAATTACACCTTAGCTGTAGGCCACGAAACTGGTTCTCTTCCAAATATTAGGAAAGAGACCCTTATGTGCAAACAATCTATGAAGATCTCTGGATTGGGGCCAAGATCTTCCACTCCATCTCACACCAAATGGCAAGTGCTGAACTCCCAAATATTCTTGAAACTAAATCATAACAGTGAAATTACTTTTGGGCGTAAAGTTAATAGTTTCTGGTATGCCCTACCCATTCCTAATTCTTCTCATCATAAGAAATATTTAACCTATTTCTTTAGATGCATCTTGGCATGTTACACTTAAATTCCTAGCTTTGTAGATTTTCCTCCCTACTCACCATTTTGCCTTTGGAGTATCCATCACTCTTCTCATGGTACTGCAAAGCTTTCCTAGGTACTAAGGGCCCATTCAACCCTGTCCATTTTCCACACACATAAAAGCAGTAACAAGACCCCAGTTTAGGGCCAGTCAAGCCAATGATCAACTGGCTTGGTATAATCTACACTGGCAGCAACTCTCCATAGTGTCAGTCAGGAATATTTTCCAACCCTACCTGGAAATGCTGGGGACTGAACATGCCACCTTCTGTTTGCAAAGCAGATGTTCTTCTACTGGGCTACAGTCCTTCCCTGGCCTTCTCAGTCACACAATGGGAAACATTGGCTTGAAGCTAAGCTCTGTACATGAAGATATAAAATTATTCCCATGATCATGGCAGCATGAAACAAATGATGCATGAGCATAGTGCTGCCAGCTGCCTCTGTATACAGAAAAGTTCATATGAAACTTTCTGTTTACAGTCATAGTCCCTTATCTCCTTGCATGCATGGGGAAATCTCACCAGGTGAACTCATACCCTCCAAGTGTCCCATTTTAAGTGTGACAGCACAGATTGACAGAATCAGAAGTCTGATTCCAATGCCAGATGTTCCGTTTTGACTCCTGTGCTCTGGCCATGCCAGAGTGCAGGACCAAAAGACGGGTGTTTTTTGGTTTCGCACTGTAGCATGAGTCAGGTGCTCATACGCAGGACCAAAAAACAGAAGGAAGACTCCACGTGTCACCACTCTTCTTCCTACTTCTGTCACAGCACTTCCAGAAGAATGTCTGCAGAGCTTGGCTGCCCTGATCCCCGCAGCATCTGCCAGTGCTGTGCAGGCTGGTGTGACCTCATGCCAGTCCCTGCTGTGTCTCCTGACCAGGGGCGTAGGAAGGGGGGCAGTGGGGGGGGTGACCCAGGTGTCATCCCTGATGGGGGTGACAAAATCCCCCCTGGGCAGCTCACCCCACCCGGGGGCCCAGCAAGTGCGCCACTCCAGGTGACCGATCGACTAGCTCCGCTGATGCTCCTGACACCACACAGGCCAGTGCATTAGGAATCCATTCGATTTATGGTTGTCACTTCAGAAAACCAAACTGTTCCTGCATTCTATGTGCAGCTTTGCACATAAAAATCTAGCAGTGCAACTATTTCACTGTCTTCCATCAAAAGCTTTGCCTGTTGCATTTAGATCTGTTGGGTGGCTACAGCAGATGCAACAACAGCAAAGAAGCAGCATGTTATCCCTGTTGAGGATGGCAGCTCATGGCTACATGAGGAGATATGCTCCAGCTCATCCTCCTGCCTCCATGCACTGTAAGAATAGACTTTTATACTCTTTCATACCAGACTAAAATGTTTTCTCTTCTCCCATTGCCAAACAGCTCAGCTGCAGAAACAGAAGTACCCATCGGCTATATTTCTTAAAGAGAGCTTCACTTCCATAAAAGAAACTATGATTAAACAATAAACAGCTCCACCAACCATAGGATGCAGCAATTTGATTCAAGTGTGATTTGACAATTCTTCCCTAGGGCTCTAGGGCTCTTTCCTGTCAGAGAGAAATAGATATAGAGCAGTCAAGTGCTCAGGGCACTTCGGCACTTTGATGAGAAGGGTGGTGCATATCTACGAAAACCAAGTCCAAGGTTGCTTCAACTTGCTTCCGGGCCTCAGGCTGCAGTCCTTTTTCCAGGTGCAGAACATTCCCTTCCCATCCCTTTTGGTCAATATGAGCACGTTAAATAATCACCCCCTTTCCCCCAGTGCATTAAGAGGAGGAGCAAAGCTCCACCCCAATCCCTGCCTGCTTATTTATGGAAGGTGGGATTAAGCTGTCAGTTGCTCACCCTATCTAACCTTTGCAAAATGCACCATGATCGGCTCAAGACAGAGGGCGTGTTCATATTATTGGTTTTAAGCATAGTAAAAAAAAAAAAAATCTTTCATAGCTCTTCCTTTTTGCTGCCCCTCCCCTGCCAGCTGTTCACATCAACACATGTACACATTGGGGGGGGGATTGATGGGAATGTTTTTATCCCAACGGCTTTAGGACTCCAATTGGTGTGAAGCTGGTTTGAGAAACAATGCATCAAATACATTTTGTTCCTGTAAGCAAACATGAAAAACCCAACAATGGAAATGCAGTGGGTACGAACACCGCCAAGTTTTGTTACATCTAAACAAGAGGATTATCAACTGTATTTCTTGCCAGATATAATTGCCCCAACCCAGATACTGTACTAGTAAGAGCTTGCAGTTCTTACCCAAAGGATGATTTGCAGGAGGGGAGAAGGATATGTCTACATCAATTTTTCTCCAAATAATAGTCGGAAATGGTTGGAGCTTCATCAGATTTGCAGGTGCGGTAACTATGCTGAGGGCCGAACTCATGTTTGTTCGCTCCTGTGCTTCTCTGTGAGAAGATGGGATTCTGCAAAACAAAAGCATGGGGTGGATGAGTGGCAGCTGCTGCTCAGCTTTTCATCAAGTTTAAGAAATGCCTTGCTGGATCCGGCTAAAGGCCCTTATAGTCCAGCAATCCTGTTCTCCCAAATTGCCAGCCAGATGCCCATAGGAAGCCTACAAGCAGGACAAGAATTCAACGACACACTCACCACTTCCGATTCCTAGCATCAGGCATACGGAGGCTTACTGTTGTTTATGAACCACTGTTGACACACTTTTACCCTCAAGTACAGACGTAATGCAGCTTGATCCAGGAAAAGTTAAGCATTTGTAACAGTGCAGTCCCAACCAATTTAGCTGCTCTGAGTGGTACAGGAGCACTGGAAGTGCAGGGCAGAATTTTAACTTGAATAAAATGCTCAGTGTCAAGCTCCATTATATTCAAAGGGGCTTCTTCTCGGGTAAATGCACTTGATTGCATCCTCAGAGGGGGCATTCAGACAACACATCCACCTGCAGACTGAAATGGAACCATCCAGACAAAGTTTTACCAGCTGATTTTGGTGTTGGTGTGATACTGGAGAGTCATGGAACCCAGGGCTGATATATGGGGGGTGGGGATGGGGATGGGGATACGCATTCAAGTTTCCAATTTATTTCTGAAAATAATAGCAACTTTCAAGGATACAATAAGTGTTCCCATAAGGATAGAACTGCACAGAATTTAAATTATCACCTTAGATAACATAAAACAGGGCAGACTATTTAAATAGCAAGCCAAACATTACATGAGATGAAAACAGATCCTGTCTCAGACAGGTAATTGCACGCACATAGATGTAGTATCTTGGTCTGGTGGTTGCATTTGACTCAGTATTCATTAATTCAGTGTGGTACTTTTGTCTTAATCGCCAAGAATGAATAATCATGAATAGGTAATAAATCTGAGGTGCCGATATCTGTTGGTAACACAATGACTTCCTGCAAATTTGTTTGGAATTGAGGCTTAAACTAGGGGTGTTCTTAAGCACTCAATTCTTTGAAGTGGCTCACCCTGTCGCAAAAGAATCACCCAGTGAAAATGGTAATCCCAGCTGTGCTTATGGTGCTACTACAAAGTTCCTTGCATAAATATAATGATTTATACAGAGTGCCTTCTGTTCTGAAATGGTGACTCACTGGGTATATATGCTGCAGTGTCTCTTCTTTAATCTAATATGATTATATTACTCATATTTTGATCATTTCAGTCTAAACCATTGTGTTCTTCCATTCCCACTTCTGAAGCCTGATTTATTCCTCCAGATATTCAACTCAAAAGGGCTGCACCAGGAAAATTCGCTTAATCCAAAAGAATCCATGTAGTCAGGATAGTAACAGAGTCATCCTCCTTCCTGATGGCATAAAATGCCGTGATTCTTTCCACAGGAATGTCTTTTGGGCATGGAAGACAGCTTTTTATGGGCCTAAAATGATTTATGTGACTTTTAAAAGAGGATTTGCCAAGGAATGGCCAACCTTTCCTTGCCAATAAGAGGCATCCTATTTCTACACCATTTGCAACAGAAGATTTTGCTCAACGTCACTGAAATGATTAATAAATAAATAAAAAATAGAAGACCGAGCCCTTTCCCCTTTCAGTTATAAATTCATGTGTTTATTCCTTATTTATTACATGATTAATATATTATACCCTTACTCAAAGGGCAGTATTTCCAGGGTTAGTCCTTTCATGAGATGAGTTTTATTTTTATTTTGTAAGGGGAATTTGCCTGAAGCTCTTCAGTGAGTCAGTTTTGCATATCTGTTTTTCAGGAGCACAGGCTACGTAAGAGAGTTCCAAATGATATGGATATCTCAAACAGCTTGAATCAATTCAACTTTGGCAAACTGAACCCCCCATTCCTCTTCTCATTTGTATCCACTGGAGTGGCAATGTGCCTAATCTTACCCATGGTACTTTGGGATGTGATAGACTCATCTGCACTGTGATTTCACGTGCGGCACAGACAAACCCAGCTTTTAGAGCAATTATACAAAAGAGACAGTCCCCAGAGTTAAAGAAACTTACTCATGAGGTAATTCCTACCATGACCACATTAAAAGAGAGAGCGAGATCAGTTGCCTTTATTCTTTTAACCACTGAACACTTTTCAAAACTTGAGCTATATTTGGTTTTATATACTGGCCAATAAGCCTACCTCCCCACACCCTGAAACTGCTCTACACTTATGACCAGACCTAAGATTTCACTCCTGTTTGAGAGGGGAGGGTTTTGGCTGCAAAATTGATATATGTACACACATTATTGTCTGAGTGTGCAGGGAAGGGGACCTGGGTTCTTCCAGAATCTCACAGATGGAATTAGAAATATTGTATTATCTTCTTTTTAAAGTCAGCTGATTTTATCTTTTTAAAATAAATACTTTATGCTTTATGGAAATTGCTTAGTGGTGGTTGGTTTTTTTAAAAAAAATTAAGGAATATATAACCTTATTAAATAAATAAAACAAATGCTTGAAACATACCATACTAAAGATCAATTAGTACACTTCATTAGTACACATTGTTGGCTTATTTAAATGTTTACAAGTCACCTCCCTGACCTTGGTGACCACTGTGGAAACACAAGACGGCACTAGATGGATCTTTGTTCTAATCCAGATCTGGTTATGATAGTATGTTTTCAATTGGCCCATTTAACTTTAATGTTTTGGTGGGCAGTCCTGCCCTGTGGACCAGCTGGGGAAACTCCCAACAGCTGGCCAAACTCACGTGCTCAGGCTGCCGGCCAAACGCGAGAGGACACAACTGCTGCCCACCAGGGGCGTAGCCAGGATCAAAACTAGGGGGGGGGGGCAAGCCATGGTCGTTCAGGGGCGGGGCCAAGGCACAGAAGGGGAGGGGCCACAAAGTGGGCGGGGCTAAAGGGCCAACGGGCCTGATGACATCGTGGCGGTGGCAGCAGCGGCCACCTTGTGCTTCTGGGGCTGGTAGCGTTGGCAGCTACCCTGCTTGGCTGGAGAGGACGGGAGGGTCGGGCAGGCGAGAGGGGGTGGCAGGGCGGGCGAGGGCGAGGCAAGACATGGCCGCAGCCACGACGGCTCCGAGGCGTTGCTGCATATCAGCATAATATTTCAACCATGGTTCAAGCCCCACCTTAGGGAAAAAATCCTGCATTGCAGGGGGTTGGACTAGATGACCCTTGTGGTCCCTTCCGACTACAATTCTATGATTCTATTGATATATTACCATAGCATATGCATCAATCTGCTTTCTTGAATTGTCCTACTCCTAGGCATAGCATCTAACTCCTAGAGGCCTAGGTGCCCCCCCCAATTACTGGTAAATACCGTATTTGAAAGAGTCATCCCCCCCATGTTGATGGGCTTTCTATGTGGGGCTTATCTGCCCCCCCTATTTTATTAAGGATGGAAGATGGAGGGAAGGAAGGAAGAAATAGAGAGAGAGATAACTCATATTTGTGGGTGTCTCTGGATGACGGTGTGATGCTGGAACTCTGCAGCAAGAGGACGGGAGGGTCGGGCAGACGAGAGGGGGTGGCAGGGCGGGTGAGGGCGAGGCAAGGCATGGCCGCAGCCACGACGGCTCCGAGGCGTTGCTGCATATCAGCATAATATTTCAACCATGGTTCAAGCCCCACCTTAGGAAAAAAATCCTGCATTGCAGCGGGTTGGACTAGATGACCCTTGTGTTCCCTTCCGACTACAATTCTACGATTCTATTGATATATTACCATACCATATGCATCGTTCTGCTTTCTTGAATTGTCCTACTCCTAGGCATAGCAGCCAACTCCTAGAGGCCTAGGTGCCTCCCCCCCCCCCAATTACTGGTAAATACCGTATTTGAAAGAGTCATCCCCCCATGTTGATGGGCTTTCTATGTGGGGCTTATCTGCCCCCCCCCCGTATTTTATTAAGGATGGAAGAGGGAGGGAAGGAAGGAAGAAATAGAGAGAGGGATAACTCATATTTGTGGGTGCCTCTGGGTGACGCTGGAACTCTGCATGTACAGGAGCCTTGTAAGCAGCTTTCGCTCTGCTTGATTTACAGCAGGCACGTCCAACAGGTAGATTGTGATCTACCAGTAGATCACTGGATGTCTGTGGTAGATCACTGGTAGGTCACTGGCACCCCTAAAAAAAGCTCACCCAAAATTTTCCTCCTCCCTCAAAAAAGTTGAACTATGACCTGAAACCCTAAACAAAAATGGGCCTCCCTCCTAAAAGAAGCTCAACAAGTTTGACCTAAACCCCAAAAAACAGGGCTTCCCTTCCTTTAAAAAAAACTCAATAGCTTTGACCTGAACCCCCCAAAAGGGGGTAGATCACCCCCAGTTTTAAACTCTGAGTAGATCAGAGTCTCTTGGGAGGTGGCCACCCCTGATTTACAGTATACAGATGCAGGAGGAGGGGCAGACTAGAACACCAATGCTTTTTATAAACATCACTGTGTCTGTCAAAGCTACAGCCCCCCCTTTCTTATTCACTTCTTTTTAGCCTTGCAGAGCCACCTTATTCAAATTGAATCCTCTGAGTCTGCACCCTCATTAAATCGCCAATAGAACTCTTAATGCTCCTGAATGCTCATTAACAACTGCCACTTAAGAACAATAGGGTGAAATGGTCAGCTATCGAATCTTGCCTGGGGATATCTGCTCCATTGTCTTAACTGCTTAACTACTGGTAGCCACTTTGCTTTATTTATTTGATGTGTTTTTGTTACTGCTGTGTCCCCCCCCCCCCCAGCAAGCGGAGACTTAGCTGCTCTTGCTAAAGCAAAGCCCTTTCCACTTCAGTTTTTGGAGGGGGAAAGTGCTGGTTATGGTCTGTAAAATACATTAATTTTTTTGCTTCTAGGGGGGGCAGCTGCCCCCTCCTGCCCCCCCCGCCTACGCCCATGCTGCCCACCCAGGAAAGGTATAAGTGGCCATTTTTATCTTACTAAGCAGACATTGTATGTGAAATGGCAGGCAGAACACTACATAACATATTAGAGTTCTTGGACATGCATTTTGCCTACATTTGTACTATACGGGATGGGTGCACATGTCAGTTTTTGTTTCTCATTTTTCCAGTCTTAATTTCAGTTCCCCATCAATCTGCAACTATTTAAAAAGTCCATATAAAAATTCACCAGCGTTTTAGTGTGAATTTATCCTAATAGACACCTTTTTGTATGCACTTCCCCCCCCCCAATACAATCATTTTTGCAAAACTGTTTCCTCTAACACAATGCATTTTAAAGTTATTTCCACTCATTTGTATGCAGATTATACCCTACTGTATGATATTTTTTTTGGTACAGATTGCTTGGCTGGTGAACTGCACTGCAAAATTTGGATACATATAAATTTCAAAGCTGTGTTTTGGTTCATTTATTGTTTTGGAAAGTGAAAATTAGATTCATCTTGAAATGCAAACTGAATCAAATCTATCCTCCAACCCTGGCTTAACTTCGAGAGACCCTGGGAAGCAGGTAAACCTTGAAGAATGGAAATGCTGGAGATACAGACTAACAAAATGTCACAAGCCATCTATTGCCCCAAGACAAAGCGGGGAAAAGGGGTGTGTGTGTGTGTGTGTGTGTGTGTGTGTGTGTGTGTGTGTGTGAGAGAGAGAGAGAGAGAGAGAGAGAGAGAGAGAGAGAGAGAGAGAGAGAGAGAGAGAGAGATTGGAGCAGTAACGCATCAGGGAACATTGACTATCCCTGGTAAAAAGGGACTCTTGGAGTCAGAGGGGCTGGACACAATGTCCTGACATTACACTCGTGACATCCTGCAACATCCTGACATCATGAACATTGAGGAATCCTGCCCCCCTCAAAAAATTTCAGGGTCCCCCACAGTGCCTCAGCCCCCAGGAGCCGGTGCCCTCGCTGGGAGCATATTGTATTAGCAAGGGCTGTCTTAAGCATATGCGGCACTCGGGTGCAAATATCTGCCCGGCATGCCCCCCCCCCAGGTTACCCAGTCCCAGACATGCAGGAGGGCGGAGCTGGCCAGCCGCCTCAGCGTCTCACTGGCTTGGTCGCCCCCAAACTCACAGCGCAGAGTCATACGCAACAGAAGAGCCCACTGCAGCCCTCCGACCAACAAGCTGGCTCTTCTCCGGACCCCAGACTCCGACCCCTCACCCCGGCGCCCTGTACCCCTAGCACCTATGGATAAGATGGTCCTGGTGTTAGCAGATCTCTCGTATTGTTTTACTGGAGTTGTTTCATTGCATATTCATTGCACTTGTAAACCAATTAGAAGCCTATTTTGGCATTAAGGCATCTAGTTGTAGTTGTAGTTGTAGTACAAGTAATAATTCAGATAAGGTTGGGTGGTCTGATGAGAAGTTCATACACTGGCATTATGTACCTGAGCAGCAATCTTAAGACGCTAATGCGAACATGAATGGATCACATCTTTGTTTTACACTGGTCTCTGAAGATTCCTATGGAGGCATACTATTATGTCGTGTGTAAATAAAGCACCTGAGATTGTTTCTTTTGCGCATACCGAGGTGTGGTGGCAGATTTTGTTGTAGTGAAGCTGGCCTACTCCAACACGGAGTGGAATGTCTCAACACTGTACACTTTGTGTGAGAGATAGAGATCTTAAAGACTTAATTAAAGACTAGAAATGCAAGAAAATGGCGCAGGTGGTCATATGGTTCTCTCACCCCCACGGACTGCATTTAGCAGAACAAGGGTCCCTAAAACTGCTCATCTTCTTCTAATTTCCTGGTGTGCTGTATAATTCTTGAGTTTTAGTAGAGTTTTCTAGCCAGTGATGACTCAATGGAAAAGGAGAAGGTGGCCAAGTGTTAGTGGAAGTGTCACCCAGTTTATTACACACAAAGTGATTAATTTTTCATTCACTCATCACTCTCTTGGTTTATTGGCGCAGAAAAACATTGTAAGCATATCTCTTAAAACACGAGCCCACACCATTTCTCCCTTTTGGATTGGCAGTCCCTTCAGGAAACACAAAATTGACTCCTATAATCTTACACAACGTCTTTACTGCAGAACTGCACAAGCCCATACTACAGTTTGTCAAGCTTTCAACCCCTTTCAAGTGCATGGAGGTTTTATTTAAAAAGTAGATGGGCTCCTCCAACATCTGACACCTTGCCAGTCAAGTGAGTTCTCACACCTTTTATAGTAAACTCGTAAAAAAGGAGAGAAAGAAATTGCATGGATATTCTCCTAGGTTTTCAAAAGTTCTGACATGAGTCATACAGCTTTCTTAGACTCACATCAAATCAGTCAGAAGGCGTGTGAGGGCTCAAAAAGTAATCCACAGAAAATGCTTTTTTTATAAAGTGAAACACACACACAAATGAGTTTAAATGGCTGCTGTTGGCATACAGTTGTGAGATACCTAGACATAAATAGCTCTTCATGAGCTTCCAAAGACTAAATAATACTTTAGCCAGAAAGCTTATTGTATGACCTTGGACAAATCACTGCCTCCTGGCCTTTGCTACAGCACAGCATTGCTGTAAGAGTAGGGCTGGATCCAGACATTTGGCTGCTTGAGGCAAAGGAGAAGCTAGAGCCTCCCCTCCCTGTCACAATTGAAAGTTAGGCCACATTCACACCACACATTTAAAGCCCTATTACAGGTTGCACACCGCGCCGAACCCGGAAGTACTGGAACACGTTACTTCCGGATTTTGACACTCGCGCATGCGAAGCACTAAATCGCACTTTGCGCATGTGCAGAAGCGCCAAATCGCAACCCATGCATGCGCAGGCGCTACACGCCTCCCACACAGATCACGTTCGCAACCTGAGCGTCCCCTGTACACAACTTTAACAGCCATGGCTTCCCCTCAAAGAATCCTGGGAACTGTAGTTTTCTACACATGTGCCAGGTTCAGCTCAACTTTGGTGGGGGCCGGCCATGCACGCACTTGTGGGAGTAAGTACTGTCCCTATTTTCATCTGAGGAATGTTGTAGGGTATGCATCTGTCCTCTTTCACTATATTTCATTGCTTTACTAATAATTCTCAAGTGCAGCCATATTGTATCAACAAACCTGGTGAATAATGAAAACAGTCCGTCTTAAAATATCACACACATATCCTCAAAATTTGTTCTGGGTATCATGAAACTCGGCTCCAAAAGCAAGTTGGATTTCTGTTCAGGGAACATTCCTCAAGACTGTTCTAGGGAGTTTGTGGTATGGATGACTTGGATGGAATCAACACACATAAAAACAGTTATGAAAATGCTTTTTTAAAATAAAGCGTTTTAAAAAATACATTGAATTTTCCATAAGGCTCACATCTAGCGTCACATCGTATATTGCACTCAAAACATGATTAAAACATTTTGCAGCTGTATAGCTGAGTCCCTAGATTGAAATGCTCTTTGCATTCCCAAGTACTGCAACCTACACATGCCTTTATGAGGTTGCTTTCTATATTCTTGGGTGCCTGAGTCATATTCCTGCCAGGTAGGGTTTATCAATAGGAATTTTCCTTTTGATCTCCTATTTATATATACTTAAGAATTAAGATTGCTAGGAGAAATAACAACCTCAGATATGTTGACACAACCTTGATGGCAGAAGGTGAGGAGGAATTAAAGAACCTTTTTAATGAGGGTGAAAGATGAGAGCGCAAAATATGGTCTGAAGCTCAACATCAAAAAAACTAAGATCATGGCCACTGGTCCCATCACCTCCTGGCAAATAGAAGGGGAAGAAATGGAGGCAGTGAGAGATTTTACTTTCTTGGGTTTCATGATCACTGCAGATGGTGACAGCAGTCACGAAATTAAAAGATGCCTGCTTCTTGGGAGAAAAGCAGTAACAAACCTAGACAGCATCTTAAAAAGCAGAGACATCACTTTGCCAACAAAGGTCCGTATAGTTAAAGCTATGGTTTTCCCAGTAGCGATGTATGGAAGTGAGAACTGGACCATAAAGAAGGCTGATCACTGAAGAATTGATGCTTATGGTGCTGGCGGAGACTCTTGAGAGTCCCATGGAGTGCAAGAAGATCAAACCTATCCATTCTGAAGGAAATCAGCCCTGAGTGCTCACTGGAAGGACAGATCCTGAAACTGAGGCTCCCATACTTTGGCTATCTCATGAGAAGAGAAGACTCCCTGGAAAAGACCCTGATGTTGGGAAAGATTGAGGGCACTAGAAGAAGGGGACGACAGAGGACGAGATGGTTGGGCAGTGTTCTCGAAGCTACGAACATGAGTTTGACCAAACTGCGGGAGGCAGTGGAAGACAGGAGTGCCTGGTGTGCTCTGGTCCATGGGGTCACGAAGAGTTGGACATGACTAAACGACTAAACAACAACACCGTGATGCTGTTTTGTTGACATTGTGCCAGGTGTTCCTTGGCTCAGCTATGACCCCATTAAATCGCAATCAGTTTTGCAGACAATGGGCAAAGATCCCATGGCTCACAGCATGCCTGGTGTTTGGCACATGCAGGTTTGCTATGTTGACCTGGGACTGCAGAGCTGGAGGGAAGCACACTCTGACCGCTACCACTGGTCAAGGGAACAAAAGCTACTGGGCAGCTGTGTAATCTGCTTGCCAGGCCATGGCAAAAGGAAGAGCAGTCTAGCCTCATCCATCAGTCTGAGGAGCAGCAGCTGCAAGGAGCTTATTCCTCTACAAAAACAAATACTCCGCTCCTAACTTTCAGTTGCTCCAAGCTGCAGAACAGAAGAAAAAATTCAGTGGATTTGCAATGGCGTGTTCGCACATTACGTTCAACAAATGTGCAGCTGCATATGCAATAGCTGAGCTGTTCACATCAACCCATGCATACTCTTGCACACAAACATGTGTAGAGACTTGAACAAGGCGCCCAGAGTGGCTGGGGCAATCCAGCTAGATGAGCTGGGTATAAATAAAATTATTATTATTAAGCACATGTTTATATACCTGTCTTAATTGCTGTCTGTTGCAAGCTTCCCTGAGGATCATTTGACCAGAGGGTGGGATAGAACCCTTCTAAATAGAATAAAATGAATACGTCCAGAGCTGATAATCCTCATTTTCCTAAGAAGCATTTCCTTTCCCAGGGAAAAAAAATCAGGGCATCTCTATACAACAGACTCAGAATAACAGACAGCTTTTATTATTGGAGAAAGTAGAAAGCAAAGAAATCAATGCCGGGAAAACTTGGTGTATTTTTCACTGATGAAATCAGCAGTTCTAAGATGGAAAGGGCTATAAATAGCCATGTGGTATTGTGGTGACTAAATGTTCGAAAAGTCATTTCAGGGGAGAAGCGGAGGGACACTTTGCCTGGCAAATGTAAAGGAGCTTTATTACTTTTTTCGGGGGCAGGGCGGAATACCTTTGCTTCTAATCTGCAGTGGATGTTTTTACTTGCAACCTGTTCTTCTGCATCTCCTGTCGAAGCAGAGGTAGAGAACCTGTGCTGTGGCCCTCCAGATGTGGTTTGGTTCTAGTTCTCATCAGCTCCAGCCAGCATGGCCAATGATCAAGGATAATAGTTGTTGTAGAACAGCATGCCATCTGATGGGCCACAGGTTTCCAACCTTTGTATTAAAGGGGTTTGAGTAACTGAGCTCAAAAAGACTTGATTGAGTCTTTAGACAACCGCTGATCAGTTTGCAACACATTTTCATTCTGTTTTGCAGAGGCTACATAAAAATTACATTGACACATTAATGTCATGTGTATATAAGTCCACTTAGCATCAACCTTTTGCTAACTGACTAACATTTTCTTTGATGCTAAGCATAAATCACAGCACATAACATAGCTTTGCCATTTATATTCTATGATACTTTGATTGTAAGGTAAATTGATAAGTCATGTTCCTAAAGGTTCATTTTCAGAGATGGTCTTGATTCCTCAATTACCATCAAATCCTTATATAGACAGGAAAATACATATTCAGCTACATGGTATTCCTTTTGTTTTGTTTGTCTTTTCCTGGCTCAGCATAAAAAACCAAAACGTTTTTGTGGTGTAGTGAAAATGCCAGAGGCAAAATTATACCCTGTGCTGTACCAAATGGTCCTTTCTGACACATGTTTGAGCCACTGGTGAGCAAACCAAACCAAAGCTACAACCTTCTTTTTAGTGTTATGGAACTCTTGGTTTGTGCGGTCTCTTTCATTCAGACACTCTCAGGGCCCAAAGTACAATCCCTGACACATTCCCATGCCCTCAGTATGGGGTATGGGATGTGTGTGTGTGTGTGTGTGTGTGTGTGTGTGTGTGTTGTGTGTATTTATAGAATACAGCTTTATGAACAAATGCACTAGAAAGTTGGAGTGGCTGTGGACCTCCGTTCACTTGACTGGGTATTTGACACTTTTGGCGTCTAGAATAAGATCCTGTACTTATCTGAAACAGACGCTGGCAAAAAAAAGGTCATTGTTTCCCTTCAAACAGATATTTTAGATTCTGCACTAATAAGCAGTGTGTACCACTTATTCCTTCCCTAAGGGACTGCCTCTTTGGTCCTTCAAAATAATTTGCACTACAAATATATAACTATGTATCTTACAAGGAAAGCAATGGCTGCTCATACACCTTTATTACTTTTCCCCTGCACAATTGATTGTAGGTGCCGTTGCTACTCAGGTTTGTGCTTTAGTTATCTCAGTTACATTGATGCCCAATCAGCATTCTTGAAGCGGAACAGAGATCATTTAATTTAAACCCTGGCTGAGTCCATTCGGGAGAAATGGAATGCACATCCCTTTGGCACTCTGCAGAACTACAGTCACATCCACACGAAAAACTTGGCTTTAAATCCTGGGAACTACGGTTTACTTCCTTTAAAATCCCCTAAAATACTCAGCACCTTCACCAAACTATAGTTTTCCCAGGAAGGGAAGCCTTGTGCTTTAAATGTATGGATGTGGATGTAAATCTGCAACAATCAGGAAATTACATACCACTGTTTTTGCCATATGATACACTATAACCAGACACTGGAGAGACCTGTCAGGGGTAAGCATGGACCAATGGTACCAAATAGTGTGGGAAACAGCATTACTAGAAAAATTAACCAATAAGCTGAAACTGACATGGGGACAAATAGAAGATGACTTCACCCCAGTATGGCTCCCCTTCATCACATACACAGCCCAACAAGACAATGACAAAAATCCACCAACAGCATACAAATCAATATGGCTAACCTGATCCAAAACACCCAATCACCCCACTCACACACGAAACAAAGACCACCACAGCCAACCACAAATGAACAATCATACCCTAGGCCAACCCTAACATCTCTCACCACCAAAGGAGCACAAGCGAACAGAGAACCTGCACAAGTGACGCTGACAAAAAACCTCACATATATTAAGTAAAATAGAAACATCGTCACCCAACCCTGACCCCACCCATCTTTCCCCCATCTACCTCTTTTCACCTTTTCTTCCCAATGTCTCAACAAATGAAACTGAATTGTAAAAATGTTACGAGAGACATTGCACATATTTTTGTAAATCAAGAAAATCTTTAATAAAAATATATATGATAAAGTTAGCAGTAATTCTCAAACCTGAACTAACAAACTCAGCAACGAACACCCATACGTCAGTGACCATCTGGAACATTTCCTTTTGAAAAAATGGAGAGAGCCTGGACTAAAAATTTTTTAAAAAATCAAATTGTTTTGGTTCCCATTTAATTTACTGTTCACCAGTCCACTTGATTGCAGACTGGATGCAATCATAACTGGAAAATCTCCTGCATATTAGTGGGCTGAAGTCCAGCCCACCAAGAAGCTAAACAAAAAGTAATGACGTATTTGAGGAGTGAACTTGTTGTCAACCATGAACACAGCTGTGGGTAGACCATTGTGTTTATAGAGAATTGCAATGGTTATTTTTAGAAGCCAGCACGCTGTTTTCCAGAAAGGGTAAGAGATTATAAATGAAAAAAGGAAATTACTTAAAAATGAGTGCAGTTGGTGTTCCTAAAAGAAGCAAGGAGCGCAAAATTCTGAGGTGTTTAGCAGTGCTATGTAGTGAGTGGGTGTGGCCTGTCTCTTTAAGAAGCATGTCAGGTCTATAATAGAAACTCCACTGCCCAGCCTGAGTGTGGTTCCCTCCACAGCACAGTAGGAAGTAGTTGGAACCTTAGTTTTACATATGTAGCAAGTCTTAGCTGCTATGCCGAGTAGTTGCTCTGTTGTTCAAATAACATTGGTCTTGAAAGACCTACATTGGCTCCCAGTACGTTTTTGAGCACAGTTCAAAGTGTTGGTGCTGACCTCTAAAGCCCTAAACAGCCTCGGTCCAGTACACCTGAAGGAGCATCTCCACCCCAATCATTCTGCCCGGACACTGAGGTCCAGTGCTGAGGGCCTTCTGGTGGTTCCCTCACTGCAAGAAGCCAAGTTACAGGGAACCAGGCAGGGGGCCTTCTCGGTAGTGGCACCTGCCCTGTGGAACGCCCTCCCACCAGATGTCAAAGAGAGAAACAACTACCAGACTTTTAGAAGACATCTGAAGGCAGTCCTGTTTAGGGAAGCTTTTAATGTTTAACAGATTATTGTATTTTAATATTTTGTTGGAAGCTGCCTGGAGTGGCTGGGGAAACCCAGCCAGATGGGTGGGATATAAATTATTATTATTAATGCAGCTATTGAAGTTTTCCTGATTCCTGCTGCTTCCTGCTATTAGGGCAGGCTCATTGCAAGGTTTCCTTACACTATGAGTACCCTTCCCAAACCTGGAACTGTGACGGTTATAAGGAAAACAAGGATATACAAATAGTGTCTCCATAGATTGTCTAGACTAGGCAGGCTTTATTATGGACAATTTACTATTTGAAAATAGAAGAGGTGTTTAATTTAATCAATGAAGTTGTCAAAATAAAATCAAAAGTTTTATTTTGATATTGATGCTGAAAAAGCATTTGATCATATAGAATGAATGTATTCACATTCCCTATTATAGAAATTAGATAATGGTAAACAGTTTCAGGATTATGTTAAAACTCTCTATGATAATCTCTGTGTTGTATTATGTATAAACAATCAGTACTCAAATTATTTTCATGTAAATAGAGGAATAAGACAGGGTTTCCCCTAGCAGCACTCTTTTTTGTTATATGCATTGAACCACTAATGACCTTAATTAGATCAACAGAAGATGTACCTGGGCTAAATTCTTAATCAACCTGTTACAAAATTCATTTAAACACTGATGATGCAATGCTTTCATTAATCCTTTACTTAATGTTTTCACTAATCCCTTTAAATATGTACCAAAATTGCCTGGCTATAAAGTGTTGTTGTTGCCTGGCTATAAAGTAAACCCACAAAAATCTGAAAATATGTGACTTAATCAAATCTGATGAAAGCAAGCAGAATTAATAGAAGTTAAAATATATAATCTGGTTATCTTCAAATATAGTATAACAGTGTATTATAAAGTTACACATCTAAAAGTAATAGCTCAGTGGCTCGATATTTCAAAGGAAACTCCAGGTTGTCCATTAGAGATGAGCTGCATAATCCTGCTAGCAATTATTCCATGATAAAATGAGAGAAAAGGACAAATGTTTAGATGCAGACAAGTTTCAGCATCAAGACACAAACTCAATCTCCAAATGCAAGCTAAAACTCATTGACATCCAATTAAACAGAGGTTGAAATTAGAAATGTTAAGATCAAATTAAAAGACCCAGGTGCTTAGCACTAAACATACAGTAGATTCCAGCCAAGCTTCTTTGGGGTGAGTATTTCACAAAGGGGGGGGGGGTTCCCACTAAAGATATTTATCAACTTTGAAAGTTTCTTTCCCTTAACCTTTCACTAATCTTGTAGGTTGTAAGTATTGTTGAAACACTGACAAATCTCATTGAGTGGAGTGCTTGTCAAAAGTTCTATGTCATTGGGAATCTTTGCAGTCTGAAAAAATAGCATAGAAATTACCATAGAAATACCAAGAGAATAGGAGACTAATTGGGACAAATGTCCCCTGGCCTACCTTGCAGCAAGTCAGTATGTCAAGTCCCCAGTCCAGAGTCAATTCACCTGTTCAAACCAAAGCATAGTCCCACAGATATCCTGGAGCAGTTGAGCAGACGTAGCACCACAGCTCTGCTTCCCTTTTGAACCTTGCATGCTGATTGCAGCATCTGGGCTTAATGAGGCAGGTGACCCTCACCTGTTCTGAACCTACTCTAGATGAGGAATCATAGACCTCCTCCCAGGGCTAGCGAGCCCCACCTGGCCAGGATTTTCTGTTACTCTAAGAATGTTTTGAGGCAAAATAAAGGGGGGGGGGACTATATCGCAACACAATTCTTGTAGCAAATGTTTGCCACAAATTAGCAGGCCAGGCTGGAACTGTCCTAATTTCCAAGTTCCTTTGTTCACTTGCCATACTCCTTTCTGTTCAGATGACGTTTAGTGTGTGTATATATACACCTGGTTAAGTATACTTGCTTGAAACCTTTTGGATCTCCCTTTTCCACTGTGTTCTTTGATGTTTTCCTGGCTCTTGGACTCACAATACCTAGCAAAACAAACCCATTGGAAGCTGCCTGGGCCACATCCTTCACTGGTCCTGCTTTGCTGGTGCTCCATGGATGTTTCTGCCTGACTCTTATATATAAGAACTCTTATAATGACTCTTGCTTTTCTGGATGCAGGGTGGTAATTGTATGTGCGGAAGCTGCCCCAGGTCGTTTGACCCTTTTAAAAAATAGTTTTTAGATGCACCATTCCCACAAGAGAAAGTGAGTAGAAACTGGCCTACTGTACAGAGGTAACATTGACATAAACTGCTCCACTCATTTTTGCCTCAGGCCCCACCTACTACTGGCATGTGGGCCTCTCAGAAGATTGCCCAGAAAGGAAGGTTACTCTCAGAAAGAAAAGTTTCCTACCCCTGATTTTTAGACCATATTGCAAGACTCAACCATATATCCCTGTGTGGATAGCAAGCAGGGATGATCAATATGTGATGGGAACTCGTGAGTACTGGCCCCACTGCCAACTTTCAGTATTGATTTGACAATAACATCCTTCATGTGTTGGACACATAATAACTAGAGTTATTTGTTACCACAGGTAAATGATTGATTTCAAAATCATGAAGCAGAGTTAGACCTTGTTTTGATCCTAGGAATTTTAATTGTGTCAAGGATGTGAATGTTTCCATGAGCCACCTAAAGCTAGTCTTTACTAAACTCCATTGAAACGAACGGAAAACATTAGTCATAGCTAACTTAAATTCTATAGTGTTCAGCAGGACTTTGTTCCAGTGAACTGTAGCTGGATGAGAGCCTGTATTTTTACAACCCTGGAATAAAGAGTTCTGTGTCCCATGTCTTTTTCCACCACAAATAAAAGTACAAGTTGATATTATTGGCAGCTGGTCTCATGTATTCAGTGCTTTTATTCTGACTTGGGGGCTGGTAACACATCCCTTTTCCTGTTGTGGACATGAAAGGAAAAGCCTGTCGTATTCGAAGGGCTTTGTACATGCTTGGGTAGTTGCATGGCCTTTTTGAGACATGAAGATTAATCTCCAGAAAATGCAATCTATTAAGTGGTCTTAAGAAATTACCACTGGAGATGGCTGGATGAACGACAAGCCATGATGACACAGCATTGCATTTGGGTGCATTTGGAGAACTAGGTCTTCCCAATAAGTGCACCACGAAAGCCCCATAGTCATGCTTCCAAGGAGTAAATGATGCATGCATCCATGCTGGTCCATTATTAGGCACACCAAAGAACAGCTGTATATAGCATAATACCCAGGTTATTACAATCAGCATGGTTTCAGTCTTATGCATAGATTCACGGACAGTGTTGCTTGCTTATGGCTGCACGGATTCTACTTGCGAAATACATTTTAACAAAGAGTCTGCAAGACTCTACCTTTGGTGTTCATTTTGTATTTGTACAATTGGAAGAATTGTACCCTATTTTTCAGCTCTTTTCTTTTCCTGTTTTTATAACTATTTTAAAATGTACTTTATGGTATGATTTCAAATTGTTTAATTGATCGTTTTGGAGACTGACGCAAAGGACTAGATGTCTCTCCACATTCCACAAACATAAGTTGGTCAGATGGGAACAGAATCTTCTTACTTGATTGCCGGTGACGTCGGTAGAGCATGAGACCCTTAATCTCAGAGTCGTGGGTTTGAGCCCCAAAAGATTCCTGCATTGCAGGGGGTTGGACTAGATTACCCTTGTGGTCCCTTGCAACTCTACAATTCTATGATTCTCCACTGCTTTTGAGAACAGCAGGCTTGCTTAGGGCTCCAGAGCAGGCTATATGGCATGCACAGCCCTATCTCCAGCACCTCATCATTGCTCTGTACCTGCCAATCAATGCCTGCTGCCAAAAGTGGCTGTCTCCTTCTACCTAATGGTAGAATGCCTAATGGCTTTGTTTCACCTTTTCATGCCAATCTGTCACAAACAAACCTAAAATTCTCATTATTACTTCCAGAGCAAGGAGGGTCAGTCACATCCACTAATATTATAATAATAATAATAATAATAATAATAATAATAATAATAATAATAATATATTATTTATACCCCGCCCATCTGGCCGGGTTCCCCCAGCCACTCTGGGCGGCTTCCAACAAAATATTAAAATACAGAAATCAATCAAACATTAAAAGCTTCCCTAAACAGGGCTGCCTTAAGATGCCTTCTAAAGGTCTGGTAATTGTTATTCTCTTTGACCTCTGGTGGGAGGGCATTCCACAGGGTGGGCGCTACTACTGAGAAGGCCCTCTGCCTGGTTCCCTGTAACTTGGCTTCTCGTAGTGAGGGAACCGCCAGAAGGCCCTCGGCGCTAGATCTCAGTGTCCGGGCGGAACGATGGGGGAGGAGATGCTCCTTCAGGTATACTGGACCGAGGCCGTTTAGGGCTTTAAAGGTCAGCACCAGCACTTTGAATTGTGCTCGGAAACGTACTGGGAGCCAATGTAGGTCTTTCAGGACCGGTGTTATGTGGTCTCGGCGGCCACTTCCAGTCACCAGTCTAGCTGCCGCATTCTGGATTAATTGCAGTTTCCGGGTCACCAGCAAAGATAGCCCCACGTAGAGCGCATTACAGTAGTCCAAGCGGGAGATAACCAGAGCATGCACTACTCTGGTGAGACAGTCCGCGGGCAGGTAGGGTCTCAGCCTGCGTACCAGATGGAGCTGATAAACAGCTGCCCTGGACACAGAATTGACCTGCGCCTCCATGGACAGCTGTGAGTCCAAAATAACTCCCAGGCTGCGCACCTGGACCTTCAGGGGCACAGTTACCCCATTCAGGACCAGGGAGTCCCCCACACCCACCCGCCCCCTGTCCCCCCAAAACAGTACTTCTGTCTTGTCAGGATTCAACCTCAATCTGTTAGCCGCCATCCAACCTCCAACCGCCTCCAAGCACTCACACAGGACCTTCACCGCCTTCACTGGTTCTGATTTGAAAGAGAGGTAGAGCTGGGTATCATCCGCATACTGGTGGACACCCAGCCCAAACCCCCTGATGATCTCTCCCAGCGGCTGCATGTAGATGTTAAAAAGCATGGGGGAGAGGACAGAACCCTGAGGCACCCCACAAGTGAGAGGCCAGGGGTCTGAACACTCCTCCCCCACCACCACTTTCTGAACACGGCCCAGGAGGAAGGAGCGGAACCACTGTATAACAGTGCCCCCAGCTCCCAAACCCTCTAGACGGTCCAGAAGGATGTTATGGTCGATGGTGTCAAAAGCCGCTGAGAGATCCAGCAGGACCAGGAAACAGCTCTTCCCTAGCCCGCCGGAGATCATCGACCAGTGCGACCAAGGCAGTTTCAGTCCCATGATGAGGCCTGAACCCTGACTGGAAAGGATCCAAATGGTCCGCTTCTTCCAGGCGTGCTTGGAGTTGGTCAGCAACCACTCACTCAATCACCTTGCCCAAGAATGGAAGATTTGAGACTGGGCGATAGTTGGCCATATTGGCTGCATCTAAAGATGTTTTTTTAAGAAGCGGTTTAATAACCGCCTCTTTCAGCGGGTCTGGGAAGGCTCCCTCACAGAGAGAAGCATTCACCAACCCGCGGAGCCCATCGCCCAGCCCTTCCCGGCTAGCTTTTATAAGCCAGGATGGGCAGGGATCAAGGAGACAGGTGGTTGGTTTCACTCGTCCAAGCAGCCTGTCCACATCCTCGGAGGTAACAGATTGAAATTGATCCCACACAACTTGACTAGACAGGACTCTAGCACTCCCCCGCCCCGGCCCTGCTCCCACGGTAGAGTCTACCTCTTCCCGAATCTGAGCGACTTTATCTGCAAAAAACTTTGCAAAAGCATTACAGGAGATATTGGGGTCCCTACCAGGCCCTGATGACGAAGGTGGTTCGGATAGATTGCGAACCACCTGGAACAGTCTCCTGCTGCTGTTTTCCGCAGACGCGATAGAAACGGTGAAGAAAGTCTTCTTCGCCGTCGCCATTGCCACTTGGTAGGCTCGAAGTTGAGCTCTAGCCCGTGTTCGGTCGGATTCAGAATGCGTTTTCTGCCACCGGCGCTCTAGCCGTCTCAACGACTGTTTCATCGCCCTCAGCTCCGGGGAAAACCAAGGGGCTGTCCGGGCTCCATGCAATCGGAGAGGGCGCTTCGGAGCCAAACAGTCAATAGCCCTGGTTAACTCCACATTCCAGCGGGCCACAAGGGAATCGGCTGAAAGGCCATCAACATGGGATAAAACATCCCCTACCACTCTCTGGAAACCATTTGGATCCATTAAGTGGCGGGGGCGGACCATCCGAATAGGTCCCACCTCCCTGCAGAGGGGAAGGGTCGCGGAGAAGTCCAGTTGCACCAGGTAGTGATCTGACCATGGCACTTCGTTGGTTTCACTTTTACTTAGTGTCAGATCACCAACATCCATAGAGGTAAACACCAGGTCCAAGGCATGTCCGCGGCTATGAGTTGGGCCAGATTTATTCAGGGACAGCCCCATGGAGGCCATGTTGTCCACGAAGTCCCGAGCGGCTCCTTGTAAGGTCGTGTCGGCATGGATGTTAAAATCCCCTAAGACAACTAAGCTAGGTGTCTCCAGGAGCGCTCCAGCAGATAAAGTATTTGTTTCTGCTCTGATAAAAGCCCTTGAGCTGTGCTCCCCTGCCTCCCTCCATCTTCCCTCCACTACATCCCTGTTTCTGACTTCATCAGGGCCTATTCCGCCATCCAGTCTTGTCCATAGGCTACAATAGCCTTTTACAGAGAAAGCAAATCTGATCTTCTGCAGCTCACCAATATTTTTAAGTACTAAACGCCTTCTAAAGAAGAAAGTCATTGCTGAGAGTCTCTTAGGAATATATGAGCTTTAAGAAAAAGAGAATGTAATGTCAGCCGCATCTGCTGGTTTTGAGGTAATTACAGCACTGCAGGAATTCCAGCAGTGTAGTTATTAGCTAATAACTACCATTGAAGATGTGAGTAGTAGGTTCAAGTGGTACAGCAGCTATTAGTGGTGGAACGAAGCAGTGTGGTCACTCCTTCCACAATCATTTACATGTCAACTGTAACCAGTGGGGTGGAAAACAGCATTCACAGAAAGGCAGTCATTGACCAGCATCACTGAATTATATCACCTGTGGTATTCCGCTCCTAGTTACTCCCTATTACTCTAGTATACTTATGTATTGCAGTGGAAAGAAGAAAGAACCACACTATGAGAATTCTCTTTCCACCAGTTGGGCTACTTATGTCATGTGTGTGTGAGAGAGTGCACAATGTATGTGTAAGTGTATATATGCCCCATGGAGAGTGCATTTGAAAACACTGGCCATTTATTTCTTTTGTTTAACAAGACTGATATACTGCTTAATAAATAAATAAAAACAAGCCTCTAAGCAGTTTACATAAAACAGTATAAAATATTTGTAGGAAGGTACCAGTAAAATTGGCATTAAAAGCAAGTGGATATCATAAAATTATAAAATAGATATCAACATTTTTGTTTCAGTCTGGGGCTTAAAGAAAAGAAGCAAAGGAAATACAGGCATGCATCCCCAGATCCTATTCCCCACGCCCCGGAATATTATTTATTAGAAATATTTTTTAACCACTAAGCTTTGAACAACATCATAAATGTAGAAGAAAATAAAATAGATAAAATGCATTGCTCAAAATTGCCAACACAAATACTGCCTTTGGATAACTCCTTCTGAGAAAACCTGCAAAAATAGAAAGGCTTTAAGCATCTAAAATGATGCACACGGCGCCAGTTTCTTTCAACTGTGAGGAGAAATTCTTCATCTAGAGGAAGATTCTTTGGCTGCGACCTGGTTCAGATGTCACATGAAGCCAAATCATGGCCTAGCATGAATGTGTGAGCATGCAAGCTCCCTGAGAGGAGACTGTACTCAATGCATTACATGTCTTGGATATATTTAAGACTGCTTGGGGCAATAAAGTTCTGCAGAACATACAAGCACTACATATTTTTAGATGTTCTTAACATTTTTAAATGATTAAAGTATTTTATTTTAATTGTATTCATGTAATACCCTGGGTTTGTTTGGGAGAACCAGCAGGATAGAAATAAACAAACAATGCTTTGTGTGTTATTGCTTGACGTAACTACAGTTAGTGGGAATAAATCTACCCACAAGCTCAAACCGATCTGTTCTGACAATCTAAAATGCAAATGGAGCAACCTTTTCTCCAACTGTCATGCCTTCAAGTATGAATCAACAACCAAGAGACACTGAGGTCCAGAAATTATACAACTCTTTCTTAAACTCCAGATACAAGATTCTTCCTCAAGTTACTCCAAAGGTTTCATGCAAAGCCAACTTGCTGGTAAATCACGCCCTCACATTCTATAGTTCTTCAACACACCTTCATATTGCAAGAAACAGCAGGAAGGAAGAGAAAGGCAGGAGAGATATAGGGAAGGATGACGCTGGAGAAATAGCCAACTGGCAAGAAGCTTTGTGTACTTGGACTTCACAGCCTTCTCAAAATTGTCTGCCAATGAACCTATGAGTTGCTGACAAGAGGGTCAGCAGTTTCTATAGCAGAATAAGAGCCAACATCTCACTTTCAGGGACCTGGTACGTTGGAACAACCATGCCTTCTGCTTTGGCTTTGTACAGTTATTTTGCTACAGGTTCCTTGGGCAGAGCAGAAATTAGCATGTGACATAACTACATGGTTTTTAACTATTTGCAGTCTTTTACTAGGCAGAATCCTAAACATGTTTATGTGAAAATAGGCCTCACTGAAATCAATGCAGTTCACTTCAAAGGAACTATGCTTCCTCTTGCCATTAGAAGAGTGTGTTTCCATGTTCATTTCCCCCCCTCATAGGACAGCTGTACGTTGCATTTCATAATGAAGTGCTGCAATTTGAGAAAACAGAGGAACATCCATCAACTGTATATTATGCAGTGCCTTATCTGACATTCTAGCAAAAGAACTAAGATGAGCCGGCTGAGTCATCTGGTTCAGTACTCTGTTCTCACAGTGCTCAACCAGATGCCCATAGGAAGCTATATCTGGTTGACTTCTCCTTACCAGTGGGGTGTGTGTGTGTGTGTGTGTGTGTGTGTGTGTGTGTGTGTGTACAGGGGCAGTTGCTCTGGGCGCAAAGTTGTTAGGAAGGCAAAATTTCAGCCTCAATACAGCTGCATACTTCTGTTGTTGGGATCTGTTGAAAAGGGCTTCTCCATGGGAACCAGGAAGTGACCTCTCCAGACAATGGAACAAAGTCTTTTCTTATCTATTTGACTGTGATATCCTGGGTGATGTGGATGCTGTTAGGCAGTTGAATGTGCATATATACTCCCTCTGTTTCCCTCCCTCCCTGCTCTGCGTGACCCCAGGCACTGGCAACCCACACTATGCCACTGCTCCTTACTATTACGTTATGGGACAACCTAAGCTGTTTGTTTATTATCTCAATTGTTTCAACTCATCAGGGGATGCCCAGGGCAACTCAAAGCAACTTAGAACCAAACAAATAGACAATAAACCCCATACAGATACCTTAAAAGAGAAAGAGGAAAGAGAAATACATTAAAAACATCCCACCCATTTCTAAAAAGGCTACAGATAGTTAAAAGCTTGCTATAGAGGAAAGTTTCTGCCCGGGGCCTAAAGATGTACAATGTGTTGGAATATTGGGGTGTAAATCACCAATATTCTTACTATTGCCACTGGCTTCGGTAAAGAAGACAGCAAACAATCGTAGGTGCTAATCTACGTTTATTCAGAGAGTGTGTGTTCAGCCATCACTCTCCAGTTCAGAAGAAAGTGAAAGTAGAAACAGAACAAAGAACATCACATGACAGGAGATCAGGTTACAGCTTGAGCTCCTGTGTGGGAAAGTTACAGCAATCACATAAAGTAAACATTCATCCACATGCAGCATCTGTGCCATGCAGAGGATTTATGCTAACATCTCCCCTGAATCCTGAAATGGAAAAAGATGCAAATGTGAGAGCATCATTAAGAGAAGTGAACAGACAGTTGTCATAAACAAAGTAGGACTTTCCTGCTGTGGAACTCTCTGAGACTGGATTGACCAGCTTTGGCTTCCAGGGGACCAGAGCAGTTGCTCTGTTGACAGAAACAGTGTTGCGTTTGACAACCTGTTGTTGTGGCTTAGCCTGTGTGACTGCTGCCTGTTTTGGAGTTCTAAGCACAGCTAAATTTGCAATTGCTGTGTTGGCAAACTCCTGAGAATACCTCTTGGGTCCTCTTCTAATCCTCTCAGACCTGCGTGAGAGGTGCAAATCCTGTTTACTGAGATTCTCCCCTTCAGGACTTTTGGGAGAACTCTTACCAATGGTAAACAGTGGATCTAGTGCTTCAAGCACTTTCTCATCATCTGATGATGGTCTGTTAAAAACAGCATGAGTTCCTTTGTGTATGACTGTCTCCCCTGTGTCAGAGCTACTCGGGGTAGAGCCATCAGCAAAGGATTCATCTTCACTACCACTTGTGTCAGTGTAGGAAGCATCAAAATCATTGGCACCTATGGGAAATTCATCAAGAACATATGTTTCTTGTGGCGTAGGAGAGTGTTCTACCTCTTGAGTAAGAATCACCTCATTGGAAGAAAGCAACATAACTCTGTATTGACCTTCCTCAAAACCCAATAGAATGCTTTGGACTGGCTTGCCCTCAAGCGAAGCCACCCACATTTTGGTTCCAAAAACCTTAGTGTTGCTCACATCAGGCTTTTGTTGGAACAGAATCTCATAAGGAGAACGCTTCTGTCCTTTAGGAACCTGTCTGAGCCACTGGTAAAGGAAAAATGAGATGCTTTCAGCCCACAGTTGTTCAGACAATCCTGAACTCAGCAGTTGCGCTTGCATGTCTGCTTCTAACTTAGTGTTAACCTTAACACATAAGCTTTTGTCCCAAGCTGCCTGGGTTTTGGCAAACTTGTGGTGAATGCCTTTGTCATCAAAAAAAGCTTGAAACTCCTGTGAAGTAAAAAGAGGAATGTCATTGGTCAATAAACATTCAATTTTACAACCATGTTTCAGTTCAACCTTAGCATGAAATTCAGAAAATTTCACAATAGCCTGCTGAGGCTTTTGCAGAGGATAAAACCACGTATACTTAGAGAAGTGGTCAGTTATCAGAAGATAATATTTGGCCTTGCCAAGGGACTTCGGCATAGGACCAAAAACATGAGCAGAAACGATCTGGAAACAACGTGTTAGACCTTTCTTGCTTGGTTGCTTCTTTGCCTCCTTAGGCTCCTCTGGACCTGTCAAACAATCATCAACAACATTAAAACATGCATCACTTTTATCATAAGATAATCTGAAAAGGTTATCTTTGTCTCTGTGTCCCGTCAAAAGAACTTCTCCATCTTTAGAAATCACACAGGTGCCCCTGTGAAAACACAGCTCAAACCCCTTCTCATCTATTTGAGAAACACTGAAAAGGTTTTGCTTCAGCTCTGGAACAAGATACACATTACTGATACTCAAATTTAGAGATTTCAGAAAAATAGTTCCTTTTCCAATGGATTTCAAAGAATTGCCATCTGCCTGTGACACGATGGAGTCCAGCTTCTCGAAAGTCTGGAACAGTCTCTTGTCGTTCACCATATGGTGCGAAGATCCCGAATCTATGATCAGATAAGACCCGTCGTCTTCTTGGTCATCAAGCTGAGTGAGCATTACAAGCATTTTGCGTGCAGTAGGGCCCTTGCTGCTGCCGCCGCCGCCGCTGCTGCCGCTACCGCCGCTGCCTCGCCCCTTAGGCCCAGAAGCCTGTTGTTGACTTCCTGAGTCCTTCTGGGGTCGTCTGCATGTCTTGGCTGTGTGCCCAGGAATATTGCATAACTGGCATCTGACCACAGTTTTAAGGGCTTGTGCAGTCTCTGCAGATGCACCAGGTGAGGGTGAGTAGCGCTCCCCGTTGGCCTCCGCCTGTGCGCGGGTCCTGTCCTCCTCATTAAGCAATGAAGCATAAATTCCTGCTGCAGTCATTTGCTGAGGGTCTTGAGCCCCCAGCTGGGCTGCAATAGCATTATAGGACTTGGGAAGGCTATTTAGCACTGTAAAGCAATAAATGTCGTCATCCAAATTGACGTTTCTGTCAGCTAGCTCCTGGCGTAGTTGACGCATCTGATGCAAATGGGCTCTCAAGTCTCCTCCCTCCTTCAGACGCAAATTAATTAATCTCTGAAAGAATAATGTTGTTGATCCGGCGCGCAACCTAAGGTGCTCGTCCCGAAGATGAGTCCAAACATCATAAGCATTATCTAAGTTCCGAATATGAACCAGCTGTGATGGGTCCAAATGCAGAACTATTGTTGCCCTTGCCTGTGCGTTGCGATTCAACCACCTTTGGCCTGGCAAAACGGGCGGTGCGTTCTGAATCAACTCAATAAGTCCTTGCCGGATAAGAACACATTCCATTTTAACACTCCACGTTGCATAATTTGAGTCATTTAACAGAGGACACAAACTCTTGGGTGTTTGATCTGAATCCCCGGCTTTAGCCATCTTGCTACTGTAAGCGTGCTGCTAGCTTCTGACTTCAAAGTACAAAGAAGCTGCAAATTAGGCTTTCGGCAGGCATCTGCAATTAAGCTGCCACTTTATAGAGGTTTTATTGCCGCTATAAATCAGTCCCGGTTACTCACTGCTCCGGTGATAAGGAACGCAGACTATCCGTGCTCTTCCTCCCCTGGAACGCAGGAACCGGTGACTCCCAAGCAGGCGAAATTCCTCAGGATCAGCTGCTGCAGATTGAGGCCTCCTTGCCAGTTTACGCTTTTCAGAGGTCCGTGGATCGGAACCAGAGCTCTGCCAGAACTCTGCTACCACTGTTGGAATATTGGGGTGTAAATCACCAATATTCTTACTATTGCCACTGGCTTCGGTAAAGAAGACAGCAAACAATCGTAGGTGCTAATCTACGTTTATTCAGAGAGTGTGTGTTCAGCCATCACTCTCCAGTTCAGAAGAAAGTGAAAGTAGAAACAGAACAAAGAACATCACATGACAGGAGATCAGGTTACAGCTTGAGCTCCTGTGTGGGAAAGTTACAGCAATCACATAAAGTAAACATTCATCCACATGCAGCATCTGTGCCATGCAGAGGATTTATGCTAACACAATGATGGTGCCCAGCGAGCCTCCCTGGGGAGAGCATTCCACAAACATGGAGCCTCCACAGAAGAGGCCTGTTCTCATGTTGCCACCTTCTTGACCTCTCATAGAGGGGGAACATGAAGAAGGCCTCAGATAATGAGTGCAGGGTCTGGGTTGGTTTATATGGGGAGAGGTAGCCATTGAGTTATTGTGGCCCTGAGCTGTGACATAGTTGCAAACAACAAATCATTTGCTGTCCTGTATTGATTAAAGAGATGGACTTCCATTATGCAGCCAATAAGCTTACCCTTATCTATATCCTATTGCAGGGGTGTCAAACTCAAATTCATCGGGGGCCGCATCAGCAGTTTGGTCACCCTCAAAGGGCCGGTTGTATCTGTGGGACTATGTGTCCACTCTTTATTATCATAAATTATTGTCACTGCATTCAATTATTACTGTTTTTTTTGTAATAATGTAAGTAATAACTAGCTCTAAAAGCAGAAACATAGTCAGAATAATGGCAAGTAGATATTCAAATGTACACTTATTGTACAATTTATTGAAAAATGATTTTTGGTAACTGCACTGGGTGGTGGAGGCTCGCTAGGGTTTCATGCAGGACCTTTGCAGAGCTACTAGTACCTGGAGATGCTGGTGTCCTGCATGCAGGACAGATGTTCTGCCAGTGAGCCACCACCCTTCACCAAAGGGACTGGCTGAGGTTGACTCACTGGAACTGCTCTCCTGGTTCCAGGGTTTAAGGGCCAGAAGTATAAAGCAGCATCCTATGTTTCTGAGGAGAGGGAGAGGGAGGGGAGGGAAGGGGAGGGAGGAAGGGAGGAAGGAAAGAGGGGAGAGAAAGAAGAGTAGGAAAGAAGGAAGGGAATAAAGAAGGAAAGAAAAAGAAAGAGGGAGATAAGACGGAAAGGGAGAAAGGAGGAAGGAAGTAGAGAGGGAAAGAAAGAATAAGAATGAGGGAGAGGAAGAAAGATGGGAAGGACGGAAGGAAGGAAGGAAGAAAGAAAGAAAAGAGGGAGCTGGAGGGAGAGAGGAAGGAAAGAGGGGAGAGAAAGAAGAGTAGGAAAGAAGGAAGGGAATAAAGAAGGAAAGAAAAAGAAAGAGGGAGCGAAGACGGAAAGGGAGAAAGAAGGAAGGAAGTAGAGAGGGAAAGAAAGAATAAGAATGAGGGAGAGGAAGAAAGATGGAAGGAAGGAAGGAAGGAAGGAAGGAAGGAAGGAAGGAAGGAAGAAAAGAGGGAGCAGGAGGGAGAGAGGAAGGAAAGAGGGGAGAGAAAGAAGAGTAGGAAAGAAGGAAGTGAATAAAGAAGGAAAGAAAAAGAAAGAGGGAGAGAAGACAGAGATAAAGAAGGAAGGAAGGAGAGGGAAAGAAAGAATAAGAACGAGAGAGAGGAAGAAAGAAAGGGAAGGGGGGGTCGCCGCCTTGATTCAGCGCCAGAAAAGAGTGCGAAGGGACCCAGGGGCAAAAAGCATTTCCCGTGCAGTGTGAGGCAGCGGGTGTCCATTTTAGGAGACGTGCGTAAAGCCTCAGAGTTGCACGTTCATGAGGCTTAGCCGCTGCTGAGCTCACGTTCATGAGGCTGAGCCGCGGCAGGAGGAGGAGGAGGTGAGGCAGGAGGAGGAGGAGGCGGCAGCTTGCCGGGTCGGTGCCCGGCAGCACCGTACGGAGAGTCCCGAGCCTCTGGGACACAGCAGTGCTCTGTAGCACTTTGAATCCTCCTCCACGCGGCGCTGCTGGGTGCTTTGTCTGTGTTTCAGCAGCAGCAGCAGCCATTTCCAGGCGCCGAGCCGTGGCAAGAGGAGGAGGATTCAAAGTGCTACAGAGCACTGCTGCGTCCCAGAGGCTCGGGACTCTCCGTGCGGCGCTGCTGGGCGCTGACCCGGCAAGCTGTCTCCTCCTTCTCCTGCTGTGGCTCAGGGCGCTCCACGCAGCGCTGCTCTGGCCGCCTTTCTACCCCCCCCCAGGCCCCAGCTGTTGGCGCAGCGCTTCAGCAGCAAAGTCCCGCTGCTGGGGCCCGCTGGCTGGGGCGCTCGGCGGGCCACATGATGAGGTCTGGCGGGCCGGATTTGGCCCCCGGGCCTTGTGTTTGACACCCGTGTCCTATTGGGTCATTGTCCTTATCTATGACTGTACCTTATACATTACCTAAGAGTTACTGAATGCAGACTGTCACTGTCTTGCTGGGTGGTCATGTTTATTCATTTCAATGCATTTCAGCCACCTCTTGAGTTGAAGGAACTTGAAAATGGAAACTGTTCTAGTGGCAGTACTTGTGTGTTCCGATAAATTCAAATAATGTTGTGGTGTTCTTTAGATATTTAGAAATCCTATCCAAGAAAGGAAATCCTTCTCAGGAATGAAGAATAGACCTCCCAAAGGGCTGAAATGGCACACAAGCAAAGTGTATTACTCGTTTAATGAATCCCATGTGTCTATTATCACTGCTGTTAAATGGGTTTGCTACTGATGAAGAGAAACAGTTAGCAAGAAGTCAGGGGATGCTGAGCAAAGTCCATGAATATAAGTACAGGAGCAAAATGAGCATTTGTTCTCTTCCTTGGACAGTTTAGCTTCCCAATTTGAGTGGCTAACAGGTTGTTTTCTGCTTTCTAATATTCCAAAGGCCCAGTTTCTGTCGGTTAATATATTTGTGGTTTTGGCCAAGGGAGCAAACAGACATATTCATATAAGCAAGTGAAAACTAATTATTAAACAATGACTACCATACCGAACAAATGAGAAGCAGTCTATTCACACTCAAAAAACTTGGTTTGAACTGAAAGGCACTCCTACCATATTCACTGTAACCAAAAGGCAGTGGCAGGCTGAAATCAGGACTTCACAGTATGCCACCATCAAATATGGTTGACCCAGTTTGCATATTGCATTTTGAGTGTTGGCATAGGTCTACTTTTTAACCAAGAAATGCAGGCGAACAGTTATTAGGTTACTCTGTCTCAGACAAATTTCATGCAACGTTACACTCTACAAATATTTACATAAAATAATATAACAAATAATTATATTCTATGGCCTCCCTGCTCATGCTCATAAAATGTGCTGACTTACATGGTTTTAGAAGAAGAAGAAAAAGACATTGGTGGCAACCCTCAGTTAAAAATGCTACATTTCGTTTCCATGTGATAAACAAAAGCCACCCTGCGCTTCCTCTAGTTTCTTTGTATTCAGCAAAAATAAAGTGTCCATCTTGTTTGTTTTCCCCCCCAAAGAGGCATATAGGCATTCTCCTGCCTGTGCAGCATTTATGCATCAACCTAAGAGCTCAAAGATTATAAATCCACAGCATAGCACTTCAAAGGTCATGTGGTTCAGGAGCGCACAAACTTTAGGCTCATCAGATCTAGAACCCCAGAGTCTACCAAACTTAGCTGTAAGTGAAATTCTAACTTACATTAAAGAAAAGGGTGCCTTTGAGCACATTCTGAGCCTCAGAACTTGTTTTCAGTATTGTAGCTGAACAGAGTTCAGAGTCCTTGCAATCAAATGTCCATCACATCCGCACTATGCATTTAAAGCACAAAGAATCCTGGGAACTGTGGTTTGTTAAGAGTGCTGGGAATCGTAGCTCTCTGAGGGGTAAGCTACAGTTCCCAGGATTTTTTGAGGGAAGTCATGTGCTTTAAAAATAGGGTGGGGATGTCATTTCAGCAGCCTAATTTAGATGGGAAACTCCCCCCCCCCTTATTATTTGTTATTAGAAACCCTTAGCAATCTACTGCAAATTAGCCAGAGATCTACCAGTGAATGCTACTGGACTTTCTCTCTGCTGAACTCCCTTCTGATGTGGGAAATCCACTAGCACAGCATCTGGTGATGATCCACCTATTGCTCTAATGAAGGACAACCCACCACTTTGAGGCAGAATGTTCAACCATTGAACATCTTGTACTATCAGGAGGTTCCTCCTAATGTTTAATCCAAATCAACGTTTGCCAGCCTGGCAGCCTCCAGATGCTGTGCTGGTGGGGGCTTATGGGAGCTGTAGTCCAAAACATCTGGAAGGCACCAGGTTAGCAATAGCTGGGCTAAACCCTTTCTCTTGTAATTGCATTCCATTGGCTTGAGTTGTGCCCTCTGGAGCAGCAGAAATCAAAGTTGCTGAATATTTAAACCTCACTTGTGAAGACAGCCTTAACTTTCAAATATCATTATCTTATTTATGTCCAAAGTGACAAAATAGGCAGCTCAGGTTAATGGAAAGACTAAACAGTCAGATACCAGTTTGCTTGCATCAGATTCCTCTCTTCAGATGTACTACTGGCTCAACCCTCCCACCTGTAATTCATTTGGAAGCTCCTCAATCACAACGTCACTAGTGGAATATCCCACCCTAATACATGTGCATACCTCATGTTTTCTCTTTCCCGGGATCCTTTGTTCCTTAGATGATCCCTAGAGTTTGCCTGCTATGGCTTGCCCTTTTGTGGAGTGCCTCTATCCAGTCCAGTATTTTGACAAGACATGTGTTCTCAATGAAGTTCCTTTCTGCATCATCCAGAACAACCTGCCTCTTACAGACAGATGACTTGACTGAACCTTTCCCATTTTCAGTGCCTCTGGATTTGTTCCGAGCACACTGCACATCCTCTGCATTCTTTCCCCAAAATGTTCTCCGGTACATAAGTAAGTGAAGGCCAAGCAGGAGAGGCTATGGGAAGGCAGGGCCAAAGAGATGACATTAATGAAGAAGAAAGAGAGAGGGAGAATAAAACTGAAATGCTGGTATGTCATCAACAGAGCACAAGGTAATGCTCAACTTTGGTGATCTTTCATGCTTCTGTGGAACATTCATGCAGTCTTTGAAGAAGGGCCTTGTTTCCATAATAACATATGAGAGCAATTATTCACTGACAAGGAACCATGGTTTGAGTTGAAGAAGAGAGTTTCTGAAGCCAAAAAAAACCCACCCCAAATATTCATTGCAGCAATTAATTACCGTGGATCAAGATGTTCTTTTGCTACTGCAATGAAGCAGATAAACAGTTTCAGAGCAAACTTAAATAGTATGACCAAGTATGCAAATTAACTCTCTGTTCTAGTGAGCAGACATGTATATTCTCAAAGTGTAGCCATATGCTGATGAGTGTAACTAAAGTGTGTGCATGCATCTGTATCAATGTCTATATCTTTGCCTGCTGAAGAAAGAGTCAGGTGCGGAGCTTCAAAGCAATAAAACAATCAACGTATTTGCATTTATGTTCAGATAAATCAGGGGTAAGTCAGTGTGGTGCCCTCCAGTTGCATCATTTCTGACTATTGACCATGGGAGTTGGAGTCCAACAACACCTGAAGGCCCACAAGTTCCCCATCCCAGCTTTATATAGAAGCCAACTGGATTGGCTGTTAAAGCTTTAACATTGCTAAGTAGAAAGCACACCTTGGGAGGAGCAGACTTTCTTAGGCTCCCTGCCTTCTAGTGTCTGCCACAAGCTCATGCTTCCTATAGTGGAGAAGCAAAGCCAGAATTTCTGTCCAAACTGTTGAAACACGATAGATTAATTAGGAAAGAAGGAGCACCCAACAGAATGTGAACATGCCGGCCTCCATTTAGCTAATGTTACAGAAAACACAAGGCTGATATTTCACAGCTTCTTTCATTCTGATAATGTTTGGAAAATTTCTCACTTTGTTGAGGATAAGCTAATCTCTCAGAGTTGTCAGCAGCTGTAAATGGTTTTCCTTAAAGGCCTCTTGATTTCCTGGTGCTTCTCTCTCCCCCCCGCCCTTTCTTTTTAAATCAATCTCTCTTTCTCATACATACCCACACACCATGAGCAAACATATATATAAGATCTGCAGGGCAGGGGGGAGTTTGTGAGTTGTCTCAGAACTCCAAGACCTTTTATTCTCTGATCTGCTCTATGCATAATGAGCAACTAGTAAGAGACTGGGTGTATGCTGCCATCTGCAAGGCCATTTCACCGAGATATGGAGTGCTTCCAGATGCGAGTCCTTATACTGCAAATGCATAATTCAGACCTGAATTTTCTGTGTTTGTGTTTGGCAAGTTAGCTTTCACATATTCCACCCATTTTCAGTCAAAATACACATTGCTATTCCACTGCCAGGAATCCACACTAGTGGGTGGAGCTTGAGGGAACATCTCTGGAGGCTGTGTTTTCTCTCCCCTCTCATCACTCCTTCTCGGCCTCCACTACGTATTTCCATTCTTGGCATGCACGCACACAGCTATTCATGTCCCTGTGCATACACGCAGTTTAGTTTAGTTTGTAAATCAGGAAGAACTTTCTGATGGAAGAGCTGTTTGACAGTGGAACAGAGTCCCTTGGAGTTCCTTCATTGGAGGTTTTAAAGCCGAGGTTAGATTGCCATCTGTCCTGGATGCTTTAGCTGAGATTCATGGATTGCAGGGGGTTGGACTGGATGGCCCTCGTGGTCATTTCCAACTCTACAATTCTATTATTCTTAAGAACACAAGAGCAAATGCTACCAGCCTTATCCAAAGAGGTATCATGCTTCACAATGGGCAGAATGGAAGCTTCTGCTTGGGGGAGGGGAGGAAAATATCAATTATCCTTTGTTTTTTTAAAATCTATTTTTTTCTTTTAATGCTTAGGTGTTACACAAGAGTAATAAAAACTGTATTAATTCTAAAACAAAAAAAGTCCAATGTATGCATTGCCATTAGAGTCTCCCAAGTAATTCCCCATAAATTTGCCTCCTCCAAACTAGGCGTGTTTTGGAGATACTAGTGTATTGGAAGAAACAGTGTTGAATGTTTTCTTGGAGGAATGAGGGCTAGTGGCGAAAAGTGTTCATTTGGAAGACTGTAGAAACTTGAAAGTTGCTGATGAAGCAGAGTATCTGCGCAATGTTCCAAGTGTTGGGACTTATATTGGAAATTGGAGCTATCCACTATAATATAAAGATTGTTCGGCAAAGACTCATGTCTGCCTCCTGGTTGGTTACGGATTCCCTTCATGTTGTAAGCGTTGCTGGCTTTCTTAGCCCTGTGAAGACTGCCACCTAGTGAGTCTGGAAGGAACACGATTCATTTCCCTGGAACTGAGGTTTGCTGTGGAGGAGATGTGTTGGCTTTCCACGTAACTGTTCTCATCCTGAAACATAAGGCTTGGATTATATGAAAAGGGGGCAGAGATGTCATGCGCATGGCAATTGCAAAGGAGTTTCATAATAGTTGTCTTCTGCAGCAAGGAGTAAAGGCTTCCAATGCTGGATCTAGTTTAGAATTCTGTTCCCACAGGGGTGAGGACAGGGGTACTGAACCATTTCAGAAAGCACTTCTTCTCTCTTTAAGAAAGTACAGCACATAGTCAAACTTTGGAACTCACTCCACCAAGAGACGGTGATGGCCATCAGCTTGGATGGCTTGGAAAGAGGATTTGACAAATCCATGGAGGAGGGGGCCACCAGAGGCTGCCAGCCATGGTGGCTATGCTGTATTGCCACAGTCGGAGGCAGCAATACTTCTGAATAGGTTAAAAAAAGGTAAAGGACCCCTAGACGGTTAAGTCCAGTCAAAGGCAACTATGGGGTTGCAGCACTCATCTCATTTTCAGGCCAAGGGAGCTGGCATTTGTCCACAGACAGCATTCTGGGTCATGTGGTCAGCATGACTAAGCTGCTTCTAGCGCAATGGAACACTGTGATGGAAGCCAGAGTGCACGGAAACACCATTTACCTTCCTGCCACAGCAGTACCTATTTATCTACTTCCACTGGTGTGTTTTCGAACTGCCAGGTTGGCAGGAGCTGGGATAGAGCAACGGGAGCTCACCCGGTCGCGCAGATTCAAACTGCCGACCTTCTGATCGGCAAGCCCAAGAGGTTCAGTGGTTTAGACCACAGCACCACCTGGATCCCTGAATACCAGTTGCTGGAAACCACAGGAGGGGAGAGTGCTGTAGTGCTCATGTTCTGCTTGTTGCTTTCCTACAGGCATACGGTTGGCCACTGTGAGAACAGGATGCTGGACTAGACGGTCCACTGACCTGATCCAGCAGGCTCTTCTTATGTTCAGTCAGATTGCCATATTATTATTATTATTATTATTATTATTATTATTATTATTATTATTATTATTTATTTGCTGGCCATCTGGCTGGGTTGCCCCTTATGTGCAACCTTTTGGAGGCCACATGAGAATGGCAGGTGGGACCAGAAGCAAAACTGTATGGAACACTAAAACAACAACAACAAACCTTTATACAGTGGTACCTCGGGTTACAGACCCTTCAGGTTACACACTCCGCTAACCCAGAAAGAGTACCTCAGGTTAAGAACTTTGCTTCAGGATGAGAACAGAAACCGTGCTCTGGCAGCGTGGCGGCAGCAGGAGGCCCCATTAGCTAAAGTGGTGCTTCAGGTTAAGAACAGTTTCAGGTTAAGAACGGATGTCCAGAATGAATTAAGTTCTTAACCAGAGGTACCATTGTACAGTAATGTAGTTGCTATGCCCACTCATGCACCCCTCTCTATTTTCCATCCAGTCAAGCAAGTGGACACATTCCAGACAGACAAAAAACAAACAAACCTTGGGCTCGTGAGGGATGTGACCCTGGGAGAGTTCCAAGGGTCAAATAGCAAGGCCTGAGGTGGGGAAGGATTACATTTGGTCTCCAGGCCCGAGACTCCCACCAGTGTTTTAGGAAGACCACCAGCAGGACATGAGGGCAACACAGGAACTGCTTGCCTAGTGGGTAGAGCTGCAGCACCTATACAGCCCCAACCTCACTGCCACTTTGCCTCTCCCATTAATTGGCAGTGATGCTCTTGCTGGAAGGCTACTGCTGCAGCTCTGTCCCATTGGACGAGCCTCTCTTGGAGCTTCCACCCATGACCCTTGGCGGCTGGCATACCCTCTTCAACACTGGAGGTAATATATATGCCTTCATGACCAGTAACAACAAAAGTAAAGGGCTGTTTGTAATCACCTGATGCTGCTCATGAGACTGTGTAGAAACTTCTAAAAGTGCACTCCATTTTTTGCTTTAAAAAACCCCAATGAATTCACCACAATAATTTCTACAAGCATATTAAGTCTGCACTACAGTGTAAGGAGTGGGATGCAGGTGCTGTGGGTTAAGCCACAGAGCCTAGGGCTTGCCAATCAGAAGGTTGGCGGTTTGAATCCCCGCAAGCTCCCATTGTTCGGTCCCTGCTCTTGCCAACCTAGCAGTTTGAAAGCACAAAGTGCAAGTATATAAATAGGCAGGAAGGTAAACCGTGTTTCCGTGTGTTGCTCTGGTTCGCCAGAAGCGGCTTAGTCATGCTGGCCACATGACCCGGAAGCTGTACGCCGGCTCCCTCGGCCAGTAAAGTGAGATGAGCGCCACAACCCCAGAGTCGTCCGCGACTGGACTTAATGGTCAGGGGTCCTTTTCCCTTTACAGTGTAAGGAGGCTGTTATATCTTCTTTCTCCAACACCATTCTGACTGGAGTACATGGACAATGAAATGAAATTTTATCTTTTGTACACATGAACTGAGTGGACAATTTGTCCCAAACGTTTGTTTCATGTGGTTACCGCTTAAAAACAAGAACTTTCTGAAGACACCTTTGTTTGGTCACATGAAACAAACAGGCAGAAAACCAGGGCAGCTGACAAATCCATGAAAGCGACCTTAATTCCTCAAAGATGTTATACTAAAGCAGTGATTTTGTAACCTTTAGCCAATGTTCCAACCAAGGCTCACTCAACCGTGGAGAGAACGAATGTGCCTGGTCCCAGGGACTGATAATAACCTATTGGAAAGAATGTACAAGAGTTTGTAATGGAGCCAGTCATGAGAAATACAAGTACAAAATGCTTTTTTGAAAATAACAATTAAAGGTTGCTGAATCTCAAGAATGTGGCTGGATCAGCTGAAGTCAAGGGAACAGATTCTACTCCAACTCCTTGACCTAATCAGAGTCTTCACTGGGGGATAATTTTTTCCCCAAGTGAAAAACCATGATGACCCATAAACATAGCAATATCTTTTCTAATGAATTGTAAGTGGCTTCCTAAAACCCAGCTAGGCACAGAATCAATACTTATTCCAGTAACAAATAGCTGACTCATAGTTCAGAAATGTCTATCTGTGAGTCATTTGAAAGTGTCCCTACTGCTATTGTCTGAAGAATTCACAGAAAGGGGAAATTGAGTATATTTTCCACAAAAACAAGAAACCCCCCCCCCCCACATTTTGTTGGATTTGCATCCCAAAAATGCTCCATTGTATTGTTGTTTTTACCCTCACAGTATACATATGTGTTGCAGATCCTTCAGTGCCAAGTTGTTTATATTATTCTATAGTGGTACCCTTGGTTTTAAAATTAAATTTCCCTCTCCCCCCCCCCTTTCCATACATTCTTCCTCTGTCTCTGACTTCTTCTGATTCTTTTCTGAAGGAACATTTTGTATCTAATCCATTAAGATTTGTGTGTGTGTGTGTGTGTGTTTGTGTGTGTTTGTGTGTGTGCTACATTTGTACTAGTGCTGATAGGAAAGAGGATGAAATCACAGATACCGGTAGCTGGGATTCCTTTTCCCCCCGCCTTCTGGAATGGGAAAGAGGCAAGGCAAAGAAATATCGATTGAATTAGGTCCACATTTATTGTTACAGATCTCAGTAACAGGAAAGAACAGCACAAGGGAAATCTAAACTCAATCTGCATTGGGCAAGTCACTCTTGCCCTGGTCAGTCACCCTTGCCCTGGTCATACACAGCCCTCCAACCTGCCCTGTCATAGTCCCTCTACCTGAGCTGCACCCTTAAGGTGTATTGAAAGGATTTTCAGAATCCACTTCTGGGGCCACACAACTCTGGATCTACTGAATCGGCACTTCCGGAAACAATATCTAAACCAAAACACAGCCACTTTCCCCAGTTCTAAGATACAGAGGTATCTCGGTTCCTGAGCGTTTCCATTTCCGAACATTTTTCGGAACCCAAACATGCGGCGTGGCTTCTGCTGAATGCAAGAAGCTCTTGCAACCAATGGGAAGCCACGCCTCGGTTTTTGAACGTTTTGTAAGCTGAATGGGCTTCTGGAATGGATTACATTTGAGAACCGAGGTACCACTATACTTGGGGTGCGATTCTATACATACACACTTCCTTAATGAGGGCTTCTTCTGAGCATACATGCACAGGATCGTGTTAAATTGACAGCTACGTGTTTGGCTTTGGAAGATATAGGAAGTCCTGTGAGGTTGTGTCATCGGGTATCTTTGCACTGGTACAAACCGTACTCACACTTGTTCTTCAATAGATTTATGTAGGCATGATTTAGAACAAATTGGGGTGGTCTTTTTCCCCGTTCCAGAAGTCTTGGGAAAGCATGCAGACAGTTCATCCAATGCCAATTTAATGGCAACAATATATCATACAATTCTATAGCAAAAATTGGATGGTGAATAAGACTCCAGTGTTCTGTGTCTGGTGAAATGATTTATTTGATAAATATTGAGTAAATCTGATCTCCCTAGCACTCAAATGTTTCAAAGTATTTTGTGAGCAGGGCTGAACTGGAATCGTAACTGTTTCTTCCTGCTTTTATTGTTTTCAAACACTTCTGCCTGACAGCTTAAAAAGTGACTTACTGCTTCTCACCAGAGACAGAAAGCTATCTAGGGTTCTTATTTAGTACAATGTGATTTTGAACGAAATGGAAAGAACATAATGTCTTTATGATTGCCTTGCAACAGAACATATACAGCAGATGCATTCAATAGGATAATTTAGGTTACAGACCTGTTTTCTAAACCCTGTAAATAGAGCATAGCAGTGTTTGAAGCCACACACAACATTGGACCTGTCCTTTTCATTAACAGTTTTCTTTTAGTGGGTCTTTGAAATGGCTCCATTGATTATTAATTGCTAGAATACTCATTCTCCTATTCCTATGTAGTCAGTTACTTTTTGTGGTCAATGGTCATTGAAATAGAACTCACAGAGGGGGAAATCCTAGAGCAGGGGTCCCCAAACTAAGGCTCGGGGGCCGGATGCGGCCCAATCACCTTCTAAATCCGGCCCGCGGATGGTCCGGAAATCAGCATGTTTTTACATGAGTAGAATGTATCCTTTTATTTAAAATGCATCTCTGGGTTATTTGTGGGGCATAGGAATTTGTTCATATTTTTCCCCAAAATATAGTCTGGCCCCCCACAAGGTCTGAGGGACAGTGGACCGGCCCCCTGCTGAAAAAGTTTGCTGACCCCTGTCCTAGAGTAAATTAAACACGTCTATTTTCAGAAATGCAGCTTTGTCAAAACCTATGATTGTAACATTGTTCCCAAAACAATTGAAATTGAAATAATTCCCTTGACAGCAAATACTGCTTTGGTTAAAAAGAGAGAGAGAGAGCCACCCTTAACTTTCTCACTTTAACTAAAAATTAGGCACCGGATGTTGTGTGTGTGCCCAGTTTGTGTCTTTATTTGCCACCATACTGTCTGGGAACAGGTGACCCTAACTCAGTGGTAGGACAGACCATACTTCTCATGCAGAAGGTTGAAAATTCAGTCCCTGGAATCTCCAGTTATAGGGATCTCAGGTAGGTGGGCCTCTGCCAGAGACCATGGACTGCCAGACAGAGATAACACAGGGCTAATAATTGACTCAATATAAAGCAGTTTCCTATGCTTACAGGACTAGAATAATAGAATCATAGAGTTGGAAGAGACCACAAGGGCCATCCAGTCCAACCCCCTGCCAAGCAGGAAACACCACCAAAGCATTCCTGACATATGGCTGTCAAGCCTCTGCTTAAAGACCTCCAAAGAAGGAGACTCTACCATACTCCTAGGCAGCAAATTCCACTGTCAAACACTGTCGAAATTCTTCCTGATGTTTAGGTGGAATCTTCTTTCTTGTAGTTTGAATCCATTGCTCTGTGTCCACTTCTCTGGAGCAGCAGAAAACAACCTTTCTCCCTCCTCTATAAGACATCCTTTTATATATTTGAACATGGCTAATAGTATAGAGCCACTTGCATAAGAAGGGAAAATTAGGTGAACCCAGGTAGAACACAAAATCCATTCGTATTTTGCCTCCTGGAGGATTTCATCCTCACCATGTTGCTACGCAGATGCAAGCAAGCAAGCACTCATTTGCAATTGCCTCTGTACTTATTGTGCAATGAAGTTTTAATCGTTTTAAGTTCTGATACCTCTCCCCCTCCCCCATGCACAGAGCACATAGATGAAAGAACAGTGAGCCGATGAGCCACCCAGATTTTAATTGTGGTTTAGATTACCTTCCTCCCCACCCCCACCCCATTAGACGGAATGTACAAAACATAATATGCAAAATGAAAATGAATCAATTGAGAGCTAACATATGCCATGCCACACTTTATTTTGGTTCATAATGTTCAGGAGCATCCCCAAACAGAGGCGCAAGTATGAAGCACGTTCATGGAATGTTATTACTGCTACTCTGGCCAAAACCAAATTTCTTGTCATCCTTCCCCTTTTCCTTTACGATGAAGAAGAGTGCCTAGGCATTTCCAAATTCCACTTGGCTGTCTTGCAATGATTGAGTTTAAATTCTGGATTCACTAGAAGGCCTTGAGTGTGAATCATGGACATTCAGTCTCAGCTGCCTGTCTGTACAATTAAACGCTGCTCTAGCCAGATGCAGCCACCCATCTGGCACTGAGCAGGCATACTTCTCTGTCCAGAAAGATGCAGAACTCAGTTCCTTTTGGATTAAATGCTGGAGAAGCTTTCATTTCATTTCATTAATTCTCTTAACCCCACCACCATAAGTTAACATAGGAAGACGACTTGTTCCTATAGCATGTCACACTATGTATCCATCTGCCTGGGGTTGGAAACCTGAAGGCTGGGGTCCAAATGCAGCCCCCCAAGTCTCTCTGTCTGGCCCTCAGGACTTTCCTAAGGCCATGCCCCTTCTCCCCAGGCAATATCCATCACCAGCTTTGCATCCTCCTTGAGTGTGCTAGGCTGGAATGCATTCTTAAACACTGAGAATGCCCTTTGCTTGCCTGGTCGGCAGCATAGAGAGGTGTTGTCAGGAGCAAGCCAGCAGTAAACCACAAGTTGGCATTAACTCTTTATTAACAAAAACACGTTCTGCACAGGAGTGTCAGGCCTGGGAGATGAGGAGGCAGGGGAGCTTGTTGCAGCAGGAGCAGGAGACACCTGCAACTCTTCATCAGCCAGACTCATCTCCGCTTCTTGGCCTCCCTCCTCCCACCCTACCATCTCAGCTTCTGACTCTGATTCTGGACTTCCTTCTGCCACAGCCTCTTCCTTCTCACTAAGCCCTGTTACCTCCTAAGCTTCTGACACCTCCTCTTCTCAGTCTTCACCATCTGATCACTCATCGTTGTCCCACTACCACCACTCCCCGGGCTCAGAGCCTTCTTCCCTTGGTGGTTTTTCAATTGGTTCCTCCCACCATTCCTCTGTGTCCACCTAGTCCATGACATGCATTTGTGTGTGAGAGAGTGTAGAAACTAGTGTCACCACTGCCATGTGTTTCCTGGAAAGTTTCCCCAAATGGAATATGGTCCTCTGACTGAAAAAGGTTTCCTACTCCTGATCTAGCCCAACATTATCCACTTTGAGTGCCTGCGTGGCTCATCAGGATTTCAGGCATAGATTATACTATTGAACCGGGGACCTTCTGTATGCAAATCAGGTGCTCCACCACTTGACCTAGTTTTCCATCAATGACTAGTGGCTTAGGGTCAACACCTGACAACAGTGCCGTTTGGTCTTGGGTTTCCTTTTCTTTCTAAGTGGGTGGCTAGCGGTGCACAATGTGCAAATCTGGTGTTAGTTAAAGCATGGAGAAGAAAACCCAGAGCTTTGATTGCAAACTGATACTGAAATACAAAATGTCAACAATGTGCTCAACCTAGGCCACTTGGGATGTTAAACTCTTAGGAAATTAATACTCCGCTTGATGAAAAGAGAGATATTGCTGATTACAATCGGGACTCGCATGCCTAAAAAGTCTGAAACATTAATCCCAAGAATTTGCTGTCTATAGGTCAAGGGAAATCGCCCTGAAGGGAAGGGTGAATATCGGCTACTACTTGGATTCTCTCCATCCCAAGCAGCAGGTGCCTATGTCTAAATCACAGCTGGCTTGCAGCAGTAACTAACTACACACCCTGTTCCATGTTCCATGGGCTTGTGGTTAGCACCACTCCTTATCTCTGGGCAGGCTAAGTGGGGTGAGGTTCCAGCTGGTGCAACGGATGCCTTCCAGCAGGGAGGGAGGTGGTAGCCTCTAGACCTATCAGAAGTGGAGCAGCCCTGGCTTTGTTCTCAGCTGCTTCATCTTTCAATATACTCAAAGGATTGCACAAGCTCCGGGGGCAATTAAACCATTCCCAAACTGTTAGTCCCCCTTGTTGATAATGTCTTGCAGACACATTATGGATACTCATTTGCTTTCCATTTGCTTTTTGCTTTTTCTGTCTGCTTGACCTGAGCATTTCATGTCATGTCAACAGTACGAATATAATACAAGCCCTGTCAGAAGAAGGGGATTGCATCCAGCACCCACTTTGGAGCAGCAGTCAGTGGGATGCTGGAGGTATCGAAGCACAGCCTGAACTGCCATTGGTCGGAGACGCTGTGCTTCGCTGTGTCTGGAGAGCAAATGCGGCCCTTCAGTCCTTTCTATCCGGCCCTTGGAACTCTCCCCAGGTTGTCCACAGAGCACCCTCTCACACTCTGGTCCTACTTTGTGCTGTGGCCAACCAGATACATATGGGAAGACTTCAAGTAGTTGACAGATTGTAAGATAGAGAGATAGATAGATGATGATGAAGATGGATAGAGATAGATAGATATTGGTTTTGAACTGATTTTACACTTTTCTTTTGTTATGGCTGTGACTGTTGTTGTTACCCACACTGGGACCTTATGCCAAAGGGTGGGTAAGAAATAAAAGAAATAAAAATATATAGCAGGAGGCACAGTGCCTCTGAGCTTGGGTGGGAAATGGCTAGTAGCCATTGATAGCTTTATTTCAGCTTCATGAGTTCCTCTTCTCACTATCCTGATGAATTAAAATCTGGAATACAAACCATGATTTTGTTCTTGAGTTAAGTAAATATATGTGCAGAAACACACATATATATTTAGTTTGCTTTACCTTATATAGTTTATGCAATTAGCTCTCAAGGGAACTAAGATGCTTCAATATATGTTATTTCTAGATTGCTCTGTAAGTAACAGACTGCCAAAGGGTTTTCTTATTATTCTAAATGAAAACGAGTGTGACAAATACACTTTCCCCTTTTCTAATCTTTCCAGGTACTTCGCATTTGACAGAAAATTATTGTGACCTCTGTAAGATCACTCCTTTCTGTTGTTGGTTTTGGCTCCCACACAGAGAAACAGAGAAAACAGAGAATGATGAAGAAACTGTAAACATGTGAATCTGAGGATCAAGTACTGGCAAGTAAAGCCAGGCAAATACCTGAGTTACCCTTTAATGTTATTTGATATACAGCCATTATCAAGATAAGCTGTTTCTGTCTGCTTATATTCTTCCAAATTATTTCCTTAGATAAATAGCTTCTCTCCTCGGGACACAAAGCACATCTTCATGCCATCACACATTAAGCAGGAATCCTCTGTAATGCTAGTACCTTTGGACTATGCCTGGTTTTCATTACAGTCTCATTCTGATTTGTTTGTAGGGCAATTATATGACACTGAACATCCAACCTGACTTGCTTATGGGGTGTTTATATGTGTTCCTGTTAATAACTTGTTCAATTTTTTAACTCCTTCAATTTTTTTTAACTGTGAAGAGTCCATGTTTTGCTTTGGTTTCTTTTTTTTTTAGTGGCTATATTGTGCTACGGCGACAGAGTGTTTTAAGCCATTTTAATTGTGCAAAACTAAATTTCCTGGTATGCGCTTGCATTTCTTCCTCAAAGTCTGGATGCACCCCATGTCTGCTTAGAAGTAAGTCCAATTGGATTTAATGGGCCTTACTCCCAGGTCAGTGGGATTAGAATGGCAGCCTAAATCTGGCACCTCATCCAGTCATCTGCTACTAGCCTCTTCCACGTTCCAATTTTAGACTATGATTTAGTGCAGATTCCATGGGCCGGATTCAAGTAACTGATCCTCCAAAAGGAAGCCTGCACAAGGATGTCTGCTAGCACAACTGGGCTTTCCCCCCTCTCCTCCTCTCATGTCCCCCTAAACTGGCTGGAAGAACCTCCTGAAGGAGAGGAGAGGGGAAATTTTTCCATAAGGTAAGCAGAAATTCTTGTGCTGACGGAGAGACTTGGTTAGCACTAGAATGAATTACTCCCATGGGCTTCAAGATCAGACGGCTCTTTTCCTGCTTCCCCCACTTTGTTTAACATCTATTCCAGCCTTCACCAAGCTGGTGCCCTCCAGAGATAGCTGGACTACAAATTTCCTTGTGTCAGATGAAAAGTTCTGGAGAGCTTGAAAGCTGCTCACTGTTTTGTCACAACTTGGGTGGTCCAATACAGGTGTTGCCCATAGTATGGATTTCAGAATTAGCCACATAATCCCTCTTGTTTTACACATTTTCATTCTGCAGTGAAAGTAAGCATCTAACATTTTCTAAGGCAAAGTCTACAGAATTTGAATGGTTGGTGCCTCTTCCATTGCCATGGCTTCCATAGTGTGACAGAAACACGAGTATCTGTGTTTCACTTTAAAAACCTACGAGGCAATCCTTTTGCTTCATTTTAAGTTCCTTAATACCTGCCTGTGTTTATGCTGCATTCACACTTAACAGTATGCCTTTTGTCATTTTATCTTCTATTCTTTCTTCACCTAAATTTAAACTGAAACCAGAACACAACTCTGACTTCTCGGAGACTTTCTTTAAGAAGCTACTTGTCTACGAATTTCCTACCCAATCTGGCTGTGATTTATCTCTCTCCCAAGCCTCATTTCCTCCCATTTCCTACTACTGCATTGTATTAAAAATGATGTAACACAGCTATTCTTAACCTCATCTATTTCTATGATGCTTTTGTTTCTTGGTCCTAGCTAGTAGTTCATTCCTGTTGCTTTCTGCATGCTTACAGAATTCTTTCTTCACCCTTCTTTTCTATGAAAGTTTATCAAAACCTGACAGTGGATGCTAACAATACATAGAGATTACAAATGCCTTCTTGTGTCTTATCTATTTGCATTACTTCATTACAAACACTCAATTGAAGGCCGGTCCTGTGAGGATTCTCCCCCTTCAATGATTAATGTAATATGTAGAGAACACCACCATTGGATATAATAATAATTTATACCCCGCCCATCTGGCTGGGTTTCCCCAGCCACTCTGGGCGGCTTCCAACCGAATATTAAAAACAGTACAGCATCAAACATTAAAAATTTCCCTAAACTTCAGTTGTCTTCTAAAAGTAAAATAGTTACTTATTGCCTTGACATCTGCTGGGAGGGCGTTCCACAGGGCGGGGGCCACTACTGAGAAGGCCCTCTGTCTGGTTCCCTGTAACCTCACTTCTCGCAATGAGGGAACCGCCAGAAAGCCCTCGGTGCTGGATCTCTGTGTCCGGGATGAATGATGGGGGTGGAGACACTCCTTCAGGTATACTGGACCGAGGCCGTTTAGGGCTTTAAAGGTCAGTACCAACACTTTGAATTGTGCTCGGAAACGTACTGGGAGCCAGTGTAGATCTCTCAGGACCGGTGTTATGTGGTCCCAGCGGCCACTCCCAGTCACCAGTTTAGCTGTACTCTGGAGATAATTAGCTGATACTGATATGGTTTGTGGTGGTTTCCCTATACTAAGGGGTTCAACCCATTATATAGCTGGGGAGGGCACATATAGAAGGACTAATTCAGTCTGTTTGCATTTGGAAAGCTGATAAAGGATGAAACCATCAATAATCTGGAGCTGGGTATGACTACTTTGTTGTTAGTGGAGTCTGGTTTGGTAAAAGTAGAATAGGAACATTCAATGCACCTGTCTTTTGAAGGGCTTTCATAGGATAGTTCTGTATTGAAAGGGGTCCTGCATTTGAATGGCTGCCTGGCTCAAGTCTGGTTTAAAGACAGAAACCATAGGATGGGGAGCAGCTATCTTGAAGTTGCTCCTACGTAATTCAAACGTGGACAGCTGACTGAGCAGACACACAGGTGACCTGATCACAAGCTTCTGCACTGTGGTGACATGTATTGCACTTCTATATGAATTTGAATATCTATATCTATATATCTATATAGCACCTGTGAATAATATGCAAATCTGTGCCAGTTTTTTTCATCTTCTTTTTCTGGCTGACTCTTCTCTTCTCTTCTATGTGATGTGCTAGTGACTACACCCCAGATAAAACTGACAGAAAGACTGAACAATGAAAAAAAAGGGTTACCATATGTCCTCTTTTTCCAGGACACAGCCACATTTTCATGGGTACGGTATGTAAAGCAAGAGTCGTCATAGCGATCCATAGTTAAAAGCAGAAGTCGGCAAGTGGGTCCTCTTTTTGACTCTTCAAAATATGGCAACCCTAGTTAATGAAGGCTTCAATCCTAAACACATTTACTCAGGAGCAGGGAGCCGAATCTTTCCAATCTTAAGATCAGTTCTCCACATTTCCAAATCAAAAACTTAATATCCATATTTCTGTATGGAATTTTGCCCAACACACATTTTTTCAAAGCAATCCCCCCCTAATTTAGTGAAATTTTGTATGTTATTTTCACTTACGTGCATTTTTTATGCACAAATGGGACATGAAGGCTGACATCATCAACCCGCTGGATAGGAATCCCTTGCATCTTGTTTTGGAAAGAAAGTGCACATTGGACAGGTTTGCTTTTAAATGTGAACTGAATTGAATTTCTGCTCCATCCTTCCCTAATCCCTAGTGAATTCCTAGTGAGTATTACATCAGAGTAGGCATGCATATAATTGTGCTGTTAAAGAGAGAAGAAAATTGCTAGGGGAAGCCGATGAGCTTATGTTCCTAGTTTATTTAAAGCTCCAAGGTCTTTCCCCCTACGAACAGTTTAATGATGTTCATTCTGACAGGACTACCACCCTAAAGGGAAACAGGGTGACAGTTTTCTTAAGATGGAAGAAAAATAAACTCCTGTTTTAATCTCGGGTAACTAATAAAGTAGAAACAGCCCCTGACATTTCTAGGTCTCTCTTAATTCAAAGCAGTATGAGGTGCCTTCCCAGCTGCCTGTAGCTGCTGGGAAAGAGTGAAAGGCCCTCCCATCCTTTCAGCTTCTCTTTTTATGGTTTGCTCCCACAGTCAAGCAGCCTCAGCTATCAGTTCGATCATTCAATAACTTCAGCTACTTTACAGCTGCTGTCTTTCCCCACAGGGGTTTGAGGGTCAGTCTGTAAAAAGATTCTACATTTAACCCCAGCAAAGTTTTAGCTATTGTATTAACTCATTATTTTAAAACTACAACCTAGTTATGCTGTGCTTCTTTCAGAGGCTTACCTAGGCTCCCTTGCACCCTTGATCAAGAGCTGTATCTGCACCCCTTCCACTCTTGGCAATCACCGGCTCTCTCCCTCTTTCTTCATGATTTTTGTGGCCCCCTGTGCCTGTGCCCTTGGCCAACCCCTGGTATGCTCCTGGCTTCTTTCATTTTTAGGGGACACGCAGCCTGAGCGTAAACATAAGCCCCTAGCATGTATCCTTTGGACTGTGACCTTATTCCTGTTACCAGCAACAATTTGAATCTAACAGCACCGGCTCATATACATCTCATCAGAAGAATTCAAAGGGACTTAGACCTGGGTCTAAGTCTAGGACAGAACATATTTTGAGTTTAAAAGAAGAAGTATAGTCTAGGGGTCTAAATGTCTAGGAGAGAAAACCGTGTTAACGTATTTTGAGGGGGGAATCTATATTTGTTCGAATATTTCCAGAGTAGATCACTTTTATGGGAGTATATTAGTAGGCACTAGAAAACAGGAGTTTTAGCAGAGTTTGAGAAATTAATTACAAAGAATGGCAGACATATACCCTCAAGGATCTCTACACTATTCATGAAATATGGCTCAGAATCGGTTAAAGAATACATCATTAAATGGGCAAAGGATATCGGTTAAGATAGTCCAATGAGTGTCTGAGAAGTCGTCACTGTTTTCCCCTCTTCAAACCCCTCTTGGTGCTAGGAGATAGAGGAGCAGGGGATGATGGGGATTCAACTGGCCTATCCCTCACCTGAACAGCCTCTTCCTCCGATGTATCCTACGCACTCAACCCCATATCTGATAGCTCTGACCATTCCTCTTATCCCTTGCCTTGACTCCTGCCTCACAGAATTTGGTATCAATTCTCTTGGGTCAATCCCAATCGTCAAAGCTCTGCCAGTCCCTGACACATGCCCAGAAATGATGTCACACCACCAACATCATGTAATGAGACATTGGTACTTTTGCTACCACAATCATATCAATATTTTCCCAACAACCCACAGTAAATTATGCTTGCTTGCATCTCAATTAAACAAAAAACAAAACAAAAACCGAGCTCCTTCGGTAAGTTCTTATTCAAGATAATTTAAAACAAAACATACATTGCATAAATTAGTTCACCCTTCTTCTTTTTAAGATAATGAAGATTACTTCCTTGAGATGATTTCTGGCATTCGGTACTATTAAAATAAATCTGATTAGAAAAAAATAGTTGGAAGGGATTTAGCTGTCAGAAAAGTACACCTTAAAATGTTGTAGGTAAAGCTTCTTCTGATTACTATTTTAATCTGAGCAGATGAAAGCACAGTCTGCAGAGATTCAATTGTAAATTCAAAGCAGACTACAAGATGTATAAACGGATTCAAAGAGACAACTGTTTACCGTGTTTCTCATATTATAAGACATGTCTTATATTTATTTTTTCCTCAAAAAAACACACTATGGCTTATTTTCAAGGGATGTCTTATTTTTTTCCTCTTCCTGCTGCTGCGGCCAGCATTGCTGCTGCGCCTATCACTATGTCTTATTTTCGGGGTATGGCTTATATTCCTTGAATGCTTAAAAATCCTGCTATGGCTTATTTTATGGGTATGTCTTAAAATATGAGAAACAGGGTAGAATGGTCTAACAGGGCAAAGGTGACTGAGGCTAAACTCAGAGACTGAAAAAAAACTAAACCAAAGAGGAAGTACGTATGAGAATGCTGTTATAATTGCTCAGGTAATGAAAATGACCATTTCCAATATCAACTCACAGGGCAAGTTCCCACAAACAAAATACACTATTTTTTTTATAACGGCGATGCATATGGATGGAGAAACCATGTGAAAGGCTTGCTTATATTTCTATGACTGAGGCTGCTTTCCCCCACCAAACTGCTGGTGACAAATAAGCTTCTTTGTTTGAAGTTCCCCACAGTTTTAAGGATTCTGAATCCAGCTATGTAATATCCGGAGTGAAATTTGATAGATAAACTGGATTATTTTTCCCCAACCACACTTGCTGTTGTTTCCAGAGTGGGAAGGCACTGCAGGAATCTCTAACTTAGGCTTTTAAATGAAAAATAGGAGAACCCTTTCTCTGCCTATCACTGCAAATTGCCCTGCGTGTGTTTTCAACGCACACGTAAAGGCTGTGTGTGATTTGGAAGAGATACCCCAGTAGGATAAAGGTTTAAGTCTCTAAAATTCAAATGAGGTATTACATATGCTTTGAACACAGAGCCCCACAGGATGTAATCTGGAGTGGTAAAATAGGTGGCGGCTCACAAGTAGGACAGGATGATGAACTTCCATTTGAAGATTACCCACATCTCCAAGTTTTCCATGCATTTCCAGATATGAGGGGAAAGCAAACAGCTCCCAGATGGGGCGAGTCCCCTCACTGGTCCAAGTTAACACTTTGCTGAAACTTAGGCAATTCTCAGCGGTTGAAATGAAGTGGGTAAGATCAAAGGGCTCAAGAAATCCTCTGAGCACATGCAGAATCTGACACAAAATGCCAACTGCACTGAACCACTCAGTTTCAAAAACTATTTTCCACTGTCTTTAGTGCTTGTTCCCCTTGTTATCAGTACAATTCTTAATATGAGCAACAGTGTTAGGTCGGACCACAACATTTTGAAACAAGACATCTTTTTCCGTGCTGCTCCTTTTTTTAATTAGGCATTAGATTCTTTTAGGCTTTAATTGCACAACAGCGCATTAAGAAAGAGTCAAACGTCAGACTTTATCTGATCTGTTGCATAGTAGAAACATCTGCCTGGAATAGGGTCATGAAAATGCCAGGCCATTAACTGATTACATGACTCAGTTATTAATATACAGTATTTTATAGCCTGCTGCCCTTTAAATTGCCTTTGTTTTCTGGCTTGGATTTCAATGGTGAAACAGAATATAATGGAACAAATTAAATGAGGAATCTCCCCTATATTTTCATGCAACCAAATTAAAAGCACCAAGAATTTAAGTCTTTGTCTGGTGTTAGGACAATGTTGGCTGCTGTTTCCAAACAAAGTATCAGCTCTTCCAAATACGTGCGCCATGGTCAGCAATCATAAGGCCCAGTTCATACTGCTGGCAGAAGTGAAGCTGCCAGCCCACAAGCTCTTTGTAGAGGTACAAGGGATAGCCAGCCCTGCTTCTGTCTGCAGCTTCTTGGTATGCTTATAATGGGGGCAGGGACTGGTTGTTCCTGGAGGATCAGAGGCCACCTTTCCCAGGGTGCTATCAAACCTGGTCCCAACCCTGCTTCCCCCCTCATTCATATAGGCCATGAGCAGTGCTATTGTTCTAGAAAAAGGGGTGCCAGAACTCACCACAAACACCTCCCTTGTTCTCTTAGAATGGCACCCACCTGAGAGGTGCCAGAACTGAGTTCCAGCAGAAAGAAAGCCCTGCTTAATATATAGCCTTGCAAGCTGCCTCCCAAGAGGAGAAACACATATTTGCACATCACAATTTAATTACTTTACCCAATTGATAAAACAAAGTTTGCTCTATTTGGATAGTAATACATCTTGTTGATTGAGCAAAGGCTTCCTTCATAGGTGAATAAACAGATGCAGAGGCTTATCTGTCAGGTTGTCTTTAAGCCTAAACAAATACAGTGTTTCCTTTTAAAACTGAAGGGCACAAAAAATACCAAGGGCTCAATCCAGGACTGTCATGATTTTAGGTAAAGGTAAAGGTAAAGGGACCCCTGACCATTAGGTCCAGTCGTGACCGACTCTGGGGTTGCGCGCTCATCTCGCATTATTGGCCGAGGGAGCCGGCGTATAGCTTCCAGGTCATGTGGCCAGCATGACAAAGCCGCTTTTGGCAAACCAGAGCAGCACATGGAAACGCCGTTTACCTTCCCGCTGTAGCGGTTCCTATTTATCTACTTGCATTTTGATGTGCTTTCGAACTGCTAGGTTGGCAGGAGCTGGGACCAAGCAACGGGAGCTCACCCCGTCACAGGGATTCGAACCGCCGACCTTCTGATCAGCAAGCCCTAGGCTCAGTGGTTTAACCACAGCGCCACCTGGGTCATGATTTTATCTCACTACTAATGTTTTGCAATGCAGTCCTAGACTTTCTGTCTTTCTTTTGCATCCACCTAACCAGGTTCTGTGGACAGTTTCCATAAACAGTGAAATGAAAAATACCATTTACCAAAAATGCTACTAAACAAAGATAAACAAGCCAAAACAGCGGAGAGCCCATCTTTGATGTACCATTTAATTCAATGGAGTTTGCTTCAAAGTAAGTGGGTATAGGATTGCAGCCTTAATTATGTTAATTACAGTAACATAATGTTCCAATGAATTGCACCTTAGATCTATGTACTCGATGCCACCCTATCTGGAAAGGGCCATTATCTGGATTTGTGCTTCGCATGGAGCAGATTACTCAAAATCTGTTTACTGGCAGAGAGGGGAATGCCTTTCATCTCCTCTAACAGGATGGTGGATCACTGCTGTCAAAAAGGGATGATGAACTTACTGGATTACAGGTCTGACTCAGCGTGGAACTTCCTATTGTCCCATGTAGAGGTCACATTTTGTAGTTTGTGGTTTGATTTTTGTGGACTGCAGATGCTTCACATATGAGGGAACAGCAGGGTTGCGAGATATCTTGGACATTGGCCAAGAAAGGCAGCTTTGGATCCCCCCCAGGAAATCTACCCATCCTTGGCATATGCTCCCACCCACTAAAAAGTGATTTTAAAACATGGAAATTTGATTTAAGAGTCCTTGTTAGAGAGAGCCTAGCTGTCTAGCTAAGTTCAATGCACATGAGGAACGGCTTTATAGGTTAGAGTATCATTATTTTGGTACAGAGTGCAATCGCAGCATTTTAAAGTCATGGATCTAGGGATAGGCATTTGTTGGGGGATATTTATTACAATGAAGACTGTGTTCCTCCACTACAACCGCTCCCAACGGTTACCCTCTCATGAACTACTATTTTGATGATGACCCTCAATTAAAACTTCTTTCCAAGGTTTAGCATGGGAAATAAAAGTGAAAGTTTCGAAAACGGTGAATTCTTGTGGGATTTTTTATTGGAAATACAGAGAAGGACGTGGCCGGTCAGATTTTACGAGATTATGTTAAAGGATAATGGAAATATCTGGCACCTTGCATTTAGCACTTTCAAAAAACATTCCAAAAGAGCACACATTTGAAGTCAGGGTGGAAAAACAATTCAAAGTTTCCTTTTGTATAACCCTTCCTAAAATAAAATAAACACCCAGGCTCTCCTTGCAAATTCTGTGCATCAATATAAGTGCCCTTTTTGTCTGTTCTTTTACTGTGAGCACAGTATGTGCTAGAGAGCGGGCAGTATAAGGGGAAGAAGTTCTGAACAAGATGTTCACTCTCAGTATCTGAGAAAAAGTGACGGAGAATATGATATATTTGCTTCGCTGTGTGTCCTCTTCCACCGCCACCCCTCGGTTTGGGGTGATAACAGCTGACAGCTGTGAAATTATGGGCTTAATATTTGTCAAAGTGGGTTGCATTTTTGGACTAACCACATTTACTTGGGAGTAAGCCTCATGAATTTTAGACAGCATTTCAGAAGCAGATATATTTACATCAGAGCATTCACCCATTTTGCCAGACTTCTAAAGGGATGGCAAAATGATTATGAACATATGAGGGTGCCTTCATCATGAGTCATAGGACTGGTCTGTCTGGCTCAGTATCCTTTACTATGACTTAGAGATGGGAGACAAACTTAGTTCACTTTGCATTTAAAGCCGTGTTTATCAAATCTGCATGGTCTGAAACAGCCATCTTTCAAAACGTGCACTTATCTGAATTTTGCACTGCAGAGGTTACAAAAAGGTCTATATTAGAAGGGAAATGTGTACAGAAATGAACACATCAGTGGAAATAACATGCCATAATGTATTCTAATAGAAGAAATTGCAAAATTTTATACCTTAGTCAAAATTGCGGACAAAAATGTGTTTATTTGGAGATATCTGTATTAAAATTCTCATGAGGATTTTTTTAAAAAATGACATTAGCATATTGCTGCAGAAACCTGTAGAACTGAATTTAAGACTGGAAAATGAGAAACGAAGAGAACCAAAATTGTCGGATTCCTCCATCCCTACTCTGTTTGGCATTGCTTCCCCAGGGGATTTGGGGATTTCCCCCTAGTTCTGTTTAGTTAGATCCCATCCTGAAAGTGTCAGCATTTCAGTTTTCAATATGCATTCTCTTGCATGCAAACATTTAGCAGCAGCAGCATAAAACACTTTGAGGTTTGTTTTTCAACAGCCAAGTGGTAAATGATTTTTATGAAATGAATAATAATAATAATAATAATAATAATAATAATAAATATTATTGTTGTTACATGTATTGCCAGCCCTTCACTAGCAGCTTAAAGGGCAGGTTACTGCAGTTTAAAATTCTGTATTAAGAATAGCTAAAACAGATTACAGTCACAAGAATAGGGTGGATCCTGAAAACACATATCTCAGGTGTCATAGGCCAGGACAAGTGTCAGTCCACTGAGCCATGGTCACTCACTTGTTTGGTACTATGAAAAGGGGATTTACATTTGCTGCTCTTTTTAATGGGAAACGGGGGGGGGGAGAGAGAGAGACACTTGGACACAGAAATTTGGTGGTGCTCCCATATTTATTCATTAAATAATCTGCACACATGTATCCACATGATGGCTAGAGCCAGAGAGCTGACATTGTTCAAAACAAAAATGCTGTTTTTTGGGGGTAGGAAATTAGAATATGAGTTTGGATAGCAAGGACATGGTTTGAGCAGGCCGGATAACGTTTACAGCGTTATGGAGACAACTAAGCCATACTCAGAGTAGAGCCATTGAAATCATGAGACTTGACTCCTTTGGTTTCATGGCTAACATTGGACATAGCCCTCAAAATGTACAGCGTCCGTGTCGGTTTACTGATATAAGCCAAGACATACTTCATAGGATATTGCTGAATATTGGACGCCTACCATCCACAGAACGTTGCCCTATTATGTATTCAAAGCATTTGAAGCTGCCAGAGACTGAAGCAATAACTACATGGGAATTCCACAAGCCAGACAAAACAAAGAGAGGAGGAAGCATTCCCTCAAACAGTGTGGCAGGGTCAGAAGTACAATATTCAGTACAGTAATATGTATTGCAAATTATCTTCTCCAGGTGACTTTTGCTCCCAACTATCTTTCTATTCAGTGTGTCTGAGCTGGCTGTGTGAATCCCCAAGGGGACCCCAGTGGCATAGCGCCATTTAGAGGGCCTTGTGGAACAAGCCCAGTGGCAGCTTATTGCAAGCAGCTTATTGCAAAAATATACGGAGCCAGGCACCCCACCCTCCCTGTAGAGTTCAGGGATGCAATTTCCCCTCTGAGGAATATTATTCAAAAACATTTTTGTCTGGGTTAAATCATACAGAGTATATACTGGATAGTTAGACAATGGCATCTTTACATTGTAAGATGACATCCAACAAACCCAGAAAAATGTTGCCTAGAATGAGGTGGGGGTGGGGCTTAACTATTCTGAATGTTTTCATAATCAGGTCTATGTGGAACTCAAGGCTAATTTATAGTTAAACCCTCCTGCTTCCCTGGATTGTGTGTGTGTGTGTGTTGGCTCTGTTTTTGCCCTAGGGTTTCTCCCTCTGATATTCAAACACTAGAACAAAGGAATTCTATTCGGGCATTTTAAACCCCACCCCACCCACCACCACACAATTAGAAGTATGAGAGGAATGAGGATAAATGGGCCAATGTGTCAGATATGGTTTCTCATTTTCTCAATTTCTAAGTTAAGTTCTCCACATTTCTGTATCAGTCTTTTTTCTTTTTCCAAAGTCCTCATAAAAAAAATCATCAGCATTTTAATGCCAGTTTCTCCTAACATGCACATTTTAATGCAACTTTGCTTAATATACATTTTTACAAGCTTAATCTACATTTTTTACATAGTAGACAATGCATTTTTGTATAGTATTTTCACTAATCCATGCATTTATGTACGCTTTCCTCTAGTATGTGCATTTTTGTACACATTATCTGGTTGGGAAGCTGCATCAGACTGGTTGGATGGCTGTGTTTTGGTTCACATATTGTTCTGGAAAGTACAGATCAGGTAGGCTTGCATTTAAATGTGACCTGCATCACATTTATCCTTAGGGACGTGAAAAACTGGTCTCTTCTCCAATTCTTACTCCCAGCCCGCTCACAGGTCCTTATAATATCAGTGGAAACAGTTGGTCCTGGCGAATATTAACTTTCAATTTTAACCTAAGGATTGGCATTTGTCCAGTTTTAACTTTAACTTTAATTTATTTGAATTAATTTTGGGATGCATTTTAATTGATTGATTGTTTTTATGCATATTGTATTATTTATATGATGTTAGCTGCTCTGAGCCCAGCTCCGGCCGGGGAGGGCGGGGTACAAATAAAAATTTATTATTATTATTATTACTACTACTACTACTACTACTATTCTCCTCTGTGAGTTAATCTACTCAGCTGGTGCCTTCCACCATTCCTCTATGTCCAGCCAGTCTGTGATATCATGCAATTGAGTAAAATATGGATACAATGGACACACACAAACATACCATTTATATACACATCACCAGTTATGATGTGCCTCTTGGAAGGGGCTTATGATGTGCCTCTTGGATGGGGCTTTCAAGTAGTGCTTCAACTATTTGGCAAATGTGCTGTCTTTGATCAAGGGGAGAGTGGAGTCCAACCTATTCAAATCTCAGAATACTTCTCTCCAGCTACACGGAAATCTAATTTGAATGCATTGTAGTGTGATTCTGTGTCAGGTTTTTAGCCAACATTTAGATTCCCCTTAATATTTTCCTCCTGGACTTATAATACATAGAGCTGAAGATCTAAACCGAACAGAAGGAAACAAAATGAATGTCTTTCATCCTTCCACTATTTTCTCTTCTGTTTCAAGTTACCAAAATGATGAAATGGTCACAACCTTTGTCTTCATTTTCCTCATGCTACTTTTGCAAGCTGGCTTTGCTTTACTGCAAAACTTGACCGATTCAGAAACCAGTAAAACATGACAGGAAGAGATTAGTATAACCAAGAGAAAAACAGTGTAATCTTAGGCATGTTTACTCAGAAGTAAGTCTTCCTATGTTCCACAGGATTTACTTCAATGTAAGTGTGCATCAGATTGCAGCCTAATAGTGCAAGTCTGTGTACGGTATCTTTATTTGGGTGTATCATTGTGTTTAGTGGGGATTACTCCAAGGCAACTTTTAGGACTCCAGCATAAACTTTATGCCCTTTACTTGGGATTAAATTCCAGTGAGTCATAGAATTGTAGAGCTGGCAGGGACCCTGAGGTCATCTAGTCAAGCCACCTGCAATGCAGGGATCTCAGCTGAAGCATCCATGACAGATGGCCATCCAAGCTCTGCTTAAAAACATCCAAGGAAGGAGAGTCCACCATCTTGCAAGAGAGGCTGTTCATCTGTCAAACAGCTCTTATCACCAGAAAGTTCTTACTGGTGTTGGAATCTCCTTTCCGGTAACTTGAATCCATTGGTTCATGTTCTACCCTCAGGAGCAAGAGAAAACAAGCTTGCTCCATCTTCCATGTGACAACCCTTTAGATATTTGAAGATGGCCATCCTCTTATCCAGGCTAAGCATACACAACTTCCTCAACTGTTCTTCCAAAGGCTTGGTGTTCATATCATTTCTCATCATGGTCCCCCTCCTCTGCACACGTTCCAGCTTGTCAATATCCTTGCATGCCAAGGCCCTGTGACCCCACTCACCCCAAATATAATAAAGTAACTAGACAGTACGATGAGTGTAAGTGAAGAATGGATCCAATAGGTCACAACTCTATTGATTAGATATGTGAAGGATTTAGCTTAGGCATTGAGTATACCATTTTAACTCCAGCCCGTCTGTTCAAAGTCAACCCAACCTGGCAGGAGGGGGTCCTATGACTTATATCAAATAGGACCCCTGAGGAGTCTCCGTTTCAGGAGTGCTATGGCCCTAGCCCCTGCCTGGGCATCTGGACAGAAGCAACTCCTCACGGATCCTCATAACAGGATACTCTTTCCCATGGAAGGACAGGCAGGGACGACAACTTCCCTGCCATCCAAGACCAAGGCTTAACCAGTGCCTACCTTCTTCTTTCTTCTTTGGCAATCACTCGTAGCCGAGTAAGATTGTCTTCCATAAACACGGTTTTAACAATGGATCCGTAAGTGACACGTCCTTCCACAGTGGGGACATTGGTTTCCATGCGGGAGTTGATCACGTTGTGGATTTGCCAAGCATGCCTTCCTCTTAGCACGTTTATCCCTTGCGTCATGAGATCGAGTTTCTTCAAAGCCCACGACACCTTTGGTAAAGGTTGTTTTCCAACTGGAGTGCTCACAGACCAGTGTTTCCCAGTTGTCAGTGTTTATACCGTGTTTCCCCTTTTTTAATACGTACTCAGAAAGTAAGCCATGGCAGGGTTTTTATGCATTCGTGAAATATTAGACATACCCAGAAAATAAGACGTACCATGTTGTATGTAGAGCCTCGGAGAGGCTTGAGACCAGATGGGAGGGGGTGCATGAATTGAGCGCGCCGCCAGGCGAGCCACGCTGGGAGCCTCCCCGCTCTTCCCAGGACTTTTTTCCACTCGGGCTGAATATTGTGGGCTGCATGGCCCAAGGCAGAGCGGCGGCCGGAGGTCCGCTGGCCCTTCCGCGCCGCCGGGGCGACTGACGGCGGCGGGAGCCCTGCTGGCCCCTTCCGCGCCGCCAGAACATTGTGGGCTGCATGGCCCAAGGCAGAGCGGCGGCCGGAGGTCCGCTGGCCCTTCCGCGCCGCCGGGGCGACTGACGGCAGCGGGAGCCGCGCTGCTGGAACGTTATGGGCTGCATGGCCCGAGGCAGACTGACGGTGGCGGGAGCCCTGCTGGCCCCTTCCGCCTTCCGTGAGCAACAAAAAGAAAGCGAGCCAGCCAGCCAAGAGCTCGCGATCGCTCCTCCAGACCACCCCGCCGAGAGCCTCCGGCCTCTCGAGCAGCGATGCTCGGGTGCCCGAATGGGAAGAAAGACCCCCTCACCGGATTCTGAGCGCTCCCTGCTCCCCGACGGATCGGGCAAAACCTGGCGCGCAGCGCAGGCGCGGGACAGAAGGCGCGATCCAGCCTCGGCAGCCCTAGTGAGCCATTTAAAGCTGTGGCCGCCGCCACTTTTTAGCCCCCTCCAGCTGTTTGCCAGTTTTTTGCGTCTTTTTTGTGGTGCGTGAGGAGCGCTGCCATCAGGCTGTGCTCCGGCCACCTTTCTAACCTCCCCCCCCCAGTTGTTTGGTAGCTTTTGTGGCGCATGAGGAGTGCTGCCATTGGGACGCGCTCCGAACTTTTTTCTACCCCACCCCCCCAGCGGTCTGGCCGGCTTCTCCTGCCTTCGCAGAGTGCTGCCAGCCCAGCAGCAGCAACGCCGGTCGCGGCAGGAGGAGGCAGGAACCATACTAAGACACCCCCCGAAAATAAGCCATAGGCTTATTTTCTTGAGTAAAAAAATTATAAGACGGTGTCTTAAAATGTGGGAAACACGGTACTACATTTTTTAAGATTTGCCTTGAGACAGTCTTTAAACCTCTTTTGTTGACAACCAGCATTACACTTTCCATTTTTAAGTTCGGAATAGAGTAGTTGCTTTGGAAGATCAGGCATCCGCACAACATGACCAGTCCAACGAAGTTGATGTTGAAGAATCATTGCTTCAACACTGGTGATCTTTGCTTCTTCCAGTACACTGATATCAGTTCGCCTGTCTTCCCAAGTGATGTGTAAAAATTTTCGGAGACACCATTGATGGAATCTTTCGAGGAGTTGGAGATGGCGTTTATAAGTGGTCCATGTTTCACAAGCTTATAGTAAGGTTGGTAGTACATTAGCTTTGTAAACAAGCATTTTGGTTTCCCTGCGAATACCACCACTTGAGCCAATAGGGATCACTGCCAACCTAACCTCATGCTTGCCCCATGTTTTGAACTACAGCATGGAGCTGCCTGGAGCTGATGGGATTTGTAAGCCAAAACATCTGGAGGGGGCACCAGGTTTGGGAAGGCTGCAGTAGCAGATGGTGTTGCAAGGGTCAACACAATATCTTTAGAAAGTAAGCATAAGCCTGCAGCTGCCAGAGCCAACCCTCGTAGAATAAAATTTGCAATAGCTGCTGACGTTCTCCTTTATCTTTTGTTTGTTTCTTTGTTAGATGAAGAGGTTAAAAGTTGGAGGAATTTGCAATCAATCTGTTTCAAGTGACTGTGGACAGAGTTGTATGTATGCCATCAATATATATATATATATATATATATATATATATATATATATATATATATATATGCACAATCAGGATTCCTGCTTTCAGAGGTTTCCATTCACAAATAAAGACTCCTATATGCATACAGTCATAGATGTGGTGAAAACAGGTCTCTATTTTGACCTTAAAATTGAATGCACAGTGGTGGGAAAAGAAAGTGAGAGATGGTCATAATCACGTCCACATTTGTGTCTACCTGCTTCAATAGCTTATTATACTCAGTGCCTAAAATACTGTTTTCAAACCTAAAACATTTTTTGCAAGATTTACTCGGCCATGTTTTACAAGCTTTTATTGTTATTTTAATAAAATGCAACATCAAGCATAAAACAAAATCACCATAAAAAGCAGGTATAAAATATCAAAGCAGAGAGGGGCCAGAGAAATCCAGAATGCATTCCATTTTTTTGATATAATAGAAATGATAACAAGACTATAAAAATAAAAAGACAATTGACATGGATATTCCTTATTTTCCAAGGGGATAGGCTGCATTTCCTGTACCTTAGCTTGTTGTATTACCCACAACCATTTACTGTATAAGCTGGGGTTGTGTGTGATTATGTTCTGCATTATTAACGTAAACAATAAAATAATACCGAGCAGAAATAAATTTATCATTACTATTTGACCTCTAGAGGTTCTCAGGTTATATGTATCAATAAGAAATAACTGTTCCAGCTAGATCCCTCCAAAATGGAGCTGCTGTGGCTTTGGTCACAGTTAGCATATGGATAATCAACTCCTTACAGTGTGATCCTTTATCATTCTCTTAAAATACATTTAGACGAACTGGTTAATGGCAGCTTTGTTAAAAAGCAAGTCCACCCCAATGAAGACTACACTTTGAAAAGCATTGGGGTTTGATTTATTAATAAATCCCTTTTGTTGTTGTTGTTGTTTAGTCGTTTAGTCGTGTCCGACTCTTCGTGACCCCACGGACCATAGCACGCCAGGCACTCCTGTCTTGCACTGCCTCCCGCAGTTTGGTCAAACTCATGTTCGTAGCTTCGAGAACACTGTCCAACCATCTCGTCCTCTGTCGCCCCCTTCTCCTAGTGCCCTCAATCTTTCCCAACATCAGGGTCTTTCCCAAGGATTCTTCTCTTCTCATGAGGTGGCCAAAGTATTGGAGCCTCAGCTTCACGATCTGTCCTTCCAGGGAGCACTCAGGGCTGATTTCCTTAAGAATGGATAGGTTTGATCTTCTTGCAGTCCATGGGACTCTCAAGAGTCTCCTCCAGCACCATAATTCAAAAGCATCAATTCTTCGGCGATCAGCCTTCTTTATGGTCCAGCTCTCACTTCCATACATCACTACTGGGAAAACCATAGCTTTAACTATACAGACCTTTGTAGGCAAGGTGATGTCTCTGCTTTTTAAGATGCTGTCTAGGTTTGTCATTGCTTTTCTCCCAAGAAGCAGGCGTCTTTTAATTTTGTGACTGCTGTCACCATCTGCAGTGATCAAGGAGCCCAAGAAAGTAAAATCTCTCACTTCCTTCATTTCTTCCCCTTCTATTTGCCAGGAGGTGATGGGACCAGTGGCCAAGATCTTGGTTTTTTTGATGTTGAGCTTCAGACCATATTTTGCGCTCTCCTCTTTCACCCTCATTAAAAGGTTCTTTAATTCCTCCTCACTTTCTGCCATCAAGGTTGTGTCATCTGCATATCTGAGGTTGTTGGTATTTCTTCCGGCAATCTTAATTCCGGCTTGGGATTTATCTAGTCCAGCCTTTCGCATGATGAATTCTGCATATAAGTTAAATAAGCAGGGAGACAATATACAACCTTGTCGTACTCCTTTCCCAATTTTGAACCACTCAGTTGTTCCATATCCAGTTCTAACTGTAGCTTCTTGTCCCACATAGAGATTTCTCAGGAGACAGATGAGGTGATCAGGCACTCCCATTTCTTTAAGAACTTGCCATAGTTTGCTGTGGTCGACACAGTCAAAGGCTTTTGCATAGTCAATGAAGCAGAAGTAGACCTTTTTCTGGAACTCTCTAGCTTTCTCCATAATCCAGTGCATGTTTGCTATTTGGTCTCTGTTTCCTGTGCCCCTTCGAAATCCAGCTTGCACTTCTGGGAGTTCTCGGTCCACATACTGCCTAAGCCTGCCTTGTAGAATTTTAAGCATAACCTTGCTAGCGTGTGAAATGAGCGCAATTGTGCGGTAGTTGGAGCATTCTTTTGCACTGCCCTTCTTTGGAATTGGGATGTAGACTGATCTTCTCCAATCCTCTGGCCATTGCTGAGTTTTCCAAACTTGCTGGCATATTGGGTGTAGCACTTTACGGCATCATCTTTTAAAATTTTAAATAGCTCAGCTAGAATATCATCACTTCCACTGGCCTTGTTATTAGCAAAGCTTTCTAAGGCCCATTTGACTTCACTCTCCAAGATGTCTGGCTCAAGGTCAGCAACCACACTACCTGTGGTGTACGAGACCTCCATATCTTTCTGGTATAATTCCTCTGTGTATTCTTGCCACCTCTTCTTGATGTCTTCTGCTTCTGTTAGGTCCTTACCACTTTTGTCCTTTATTATGGTAATCTTTGTACGAAATGTTCCTTTCATATCTCCAATTTTCTTGAACAGATCTCTGGTTTTCCCCATTGTATTGTTTTCCTCTATTTCTTCGCATTGCTCATTTAAGAAGACCCTCTTGTCTCTCCTTGCTATTTTTTGGAAATCTGCATTCAGTTTCCTGTATCTTTCCCTATCTCCCTTGCATTTTGCTTGCCTCCTCTCCTCCGCTATTTGTAAGGCCTCATTGGACAGCCATTTTGCTTTCTTGCATTTCCTTTTCCTTGGGATGGTTTTCGTTGCTGCCTCCTGTATAATGTTACGAGCTGCCTCCTGTATAACATTTATAATGTTATAAATCCCTTTAGCCTCTATTGATTCTACTCCTTTTGAATTCCCATCAACGGGTTACTATCTCTTGTCATATGTCAACCACAACTGATGATTTGAATTAATATATATGCAATCCAGATACTGTTCTCATGGTTAAATGTTCTAAAGATTTTGGAAACACTATTTTATTCAACAAATAAATTGTTTGCATCATTTCTATTATTTCACTAACATTAATAATGACACCAGGACTTAACACAGTAGTTTAGAGATGTTTATAGTTTGTATGAGCCAAGGATTCATTTTTATGGCTCTGAGCTGCAATTTGAAAATGGAATTTGTCCTCCTATATAAATTAATTACTGCTAAATACACCACCAAAGAGAAACTGTGGGGTCACAATCACACCATACATTTAAGGGACATATAAAGCACCTGACTTCCCCCAAAGGGTCCTGGGAATTATAGTAGACCACTCACAGCAGCCACCTTGGGCTCACTGAGAAAAGACGGGATCTAAATGTTTTAAATAAATATTAGCACTCTTGTGACTTAAGGATACTTCAAACTGAAACCATGAAAATAGTATAACAACCTAAGTTGAAATAGGTTTTTCATTGCCATTCTACAGAAATACCATACAAAGTAGAATAGACATTGCCACAATAATCCTATGGTAGATTTCCCAGTCTCAGGTTGTATCATCATAGTGCAAAACTGTCTATGTGAACTGAACAATGAGTTTCCTCACCCTCAACACTTATGTGGGAAAACATTGCAAGTGTTTCCACAAAAGATTTCTGCTTCCAGTTGGCAGGCAGGTCAAGAGAATGTTGATTCCCACAGTGGAAATGACATTTAGACTTGGCTTTGAGAAATGGTTCTGTTTTGGGATGGTTCTATTGAGAGGATATTTTGCATCTAATTCATGGGGTGGGGGGCAACCTAGAAATTCTAGTAATGTCCCACAATCCACAGTTTTGTTTTCTGCAGGGCCGTCTTAAGCACCTTTGGCGCCCTGGCGCCGTGGTGGGACGGATCCCTCCGCCACCCCCCGCCACCCCATTTTCCAGCGCGGCGGGCGGGTGGCCGGGCTCAGTGCGCAGCGCGGCCGCCAAGGGTGCTGCGGCGCAATGGGCGGGCGGGCTTAGCGCGCAGCGCTTAGTGCTGCATGGCGGAGCGGCCGGGGGACGGGCGGGAGCAGCTGCGTGGCACCCCCCCTAGCGGGCCGGCGCCGTGGCACCCTGCGCCACCCAGCCTGGTCGTAGAGCCAGCCCTGGTTTTCTGTTAACTATACATAACAAAGTGTCACCAGACGTTGTCATGTTGGCAGGGAGTGGAATGAGGAACAGATTAATCGTTGATTGCGTCTTCTAATAATTTGTGTATGATCTAAGATTATGGCTTTGTTGACGCCAACCCAAGGTACTTCATACTTCCACTTCTCATAAGCAAACACCAGAATGAAGGTTTATTTCACACACGGATATGCACACCTTCCCTATAAAATATAGCGGCCTACATTATTACCATGATGAGTTTGCATCCATTGTTGGTGCCAAGCATTTTTCTTCTGGCAATTTCTGCGTTCCAAAATCTAAAACGTGTCTTTGAGTAATTTTTTTAAAATTTAAAATTTCACTCTGGGTCACTGGCTCTAATGTGAAGAAATCAGGCAAGTGTGTTTGAAGCTAATAGCAGTAACCCCAAGTTGAAAGGAATAGCTTAAAGCATTTCATCTCTCTGAGCTGAAACATGTTTGTTGAAATTGGCCAGCCTTTAGGGGAAAGTTGTAGTCATATCCAAAATAAAGAAAGGGAGTAAATTAGGCTGAAACATGTTGTTTAGGATAACACTCAATCGTCAGCTTTATTAAAAGCTGTGCACAGTTATCCAGGCTTCAGATTTTGCGTTAGATCAGGAATGGTAACTGTGGTGCCCTCAAGATGTTGCTGGACTCCTATCACCCTTGACCATTGCTCATGCTGACTGGGGTTGGTGAGTCTGACAACATCTGTAAAGTACCACATTGGGTGTTAGATACCCTGGAGTGAAAAATATTGCCTATTAGTGAAATGGCACCTCAAGTTAGAGGACTGAAATTTTGGCTTGCTTGCTTGAGGTCATGTCTTGCATATGCACCAGGGAACTGGAATTTTTCAACTTTTCCTCATTTTCACTTCAGCTAGGAAACAGACTTCCCCTTGCTCTCCAAACTCTGTTCTGATAAAGGAAAGAAAGCAGCCAGGAGCTGCAACTGATCTCAAATGGAATTCCCATTTATATAATGCTCCTGCTTGAGGAGGGGAAGGCAGTTTATTTGAAAAAGTCACAATGCACCTTGCACATTAGGAGACAGGTGAATCTGAACCAAGAGCAATTCAAGATGTCATCAGTAAAAATGGTTTAGTACAGCTATGTCATCAAAACCCTTGTTTAGCAGTAGCAAAAGGTCACAGCAGTCCATCACTTCAGGTTTTTTTTTTTATAAAGCTTCATTCCCCTCATCGACATGTGTTCAGTCCTGCATTGACTTCATGTTGGAGTTATCATCTCCCTGAATTGCTTTCATATCACATTTGATATTACAAGAACCATCTTTTCAAAGAAGCATGTACACACAGTTATCCTTTCCTAGGATTTTATACACATGCCTAAGTGAATACTGTGGTTTGAGAGTGGAAGGTATAAATTTTCCTGGCATTTTCCATGAAGAATGTAGGAAAAACTCATACACTTTTCTATCCATCAGAGGTTTTCTGGCCATTAAGGAGTGGGTGGAGTGGTTGAGAGTGAGCTTTCTGTAGCAAAGATTATATTCGGTCTTGTTCTAATGTCACAATTTCCAAGATTCCATTGCTTTGTCGACATAGGGATACTTCTGCAATGCTTCTGGAGCTATTTTAGAAATGTTGTAAATTCTTCATGCAGTATTCACCAGTGAATGACCTGTATGTCAGATAACTGGCAGAAGTGAATCGCGTGGCCTCAAGCTGCAAACTCAAAATTCTAATCTGGTTTTGCCGTGGGTGGAATGAAAGCATTTTATCTTTTACACCACGCTAATGAGGGCTGTGAGTAACGGGATTGCTTATAGCCAATATCCTGTGGGTTATGTAGCAAGTGCTGAGAACAAAACTCAGCATCTACTGAAAGCAAAGGACTTGAAGGAAGAGCAGCAGAACATGCGGTGGCAGTGAAGCATGTCCACATTACCAATCTAGTAAGATTATAACAGCTGTTGCCCACAGCCTCTTAATTAAAGAAATACATCATAATGCTTACGGTACTTGCTGGGAGCTTGCCAGAATTGCTCCAGATAGCCCCTTCTGTTAAACTAACCCAAAACTATTTGAATCTGACTAGATATTTTGGACTGTGAAATATATTTTATAGGAGACCAGAAGTGAATGTAAAGCACAGATATTCAAACAGTTTCTGATCCTTCTGTAAACTCCTGAAGTAGAGACTTTATCAGTTAGATCTCTAGAGAGTCTCTCACCACACAAGCTGTCTCTACAAAACATATCAACTCCCATATAATTTCTGCTTTATATAGGGCACCATTGGATCCAACCAGAGGCACTGATGATTTATCTGCATGCATAAATTGCCATTTACAAATCACAGGCAGAGATTTGATCCTCTAACTCAGAGCTATTCCATCCTAAACATTACATATATATCTTTCCCTTCCCCAAAACAACATCTCTCTCTCTCTCTGGCTTATTTTGTTGCCTGACACCAAAGTGTCAGGGCAACTTGCAAAACAATGGAGCTGAATATGGAGTTATCCCAGGCTATCTAACCCCAATTTAAGTTGGAGTCAGCATTTAAAGGCAAACCTACCTGATTTGTACTTTTTGAAACAGTAAACAACCCAAAACTTAGCCATCCTATCCAGATTAAGGGAAGACTTTAAGAAGCACTTTAAATGGTGCTGGTTTGATGGATTCTGAATGTCTCCCAGATGTGCATGGAAATTTTGCACCATACTTATCATTGGACATGGATTCTAGTGTAGCTGAGACAAGTGGGTTGGTGCACTTGTGGAGAATCTTTGGGGGATTCTGAATTTCATAGCTTGAAAGAATAGCATCCTCAGATGTTGGTGTCAGGGTCCATAGGTCAACCTCTGCCTATATTTCAGTTGGAGTACAGATTGACCCTTACCTGGCTTTGTGGCTTTGTTCTGTCTGACCTATATGCTTTGCATTCAGTGAATAAGACTGCAATGATATTTCCTCACCACACTCAACTAGTGCTGCATACGGCCTTCTTAATAGCCACACTTCTGCCACTGCATGCACAAGTAGCTCTTATTTACTACCTAAGTAACTGCAGCCTGAGAACTACATTATCTTTCACCTTATTTTTGCCAAGGTTGTTGTAATCAGGAGTCCTGATATTCTTTGGTTTAAAAAATGGCTGTTTAAATGATTTTGCAGTCAATAGCATACCTGTGTGGTGAGATCAAAACTAACAGCTCCCCATTTACTGACATTTATTTATTTATTCAGATATGTTTTATCTCTATTAGAGCTGCTGATGGAACATAATGGGCCTGTTTAATCAGCATAGTACAAGGAACAACTTTTTCCATTGCTTCTGGCTTGGCTTTAGAATCTTGGAAAGAAATGATGGCTGACACTTGCTGTTCTAGAAGGTTTGTCAGAAGGATTTTTGTGGATTATTTTTAAGACAGGAAAGGAGAGTTGGCTTATTTTATCCTGTATCGTTTGAAGCTTGTGGGCTGTGGAGGAGAAGTGCTTAGTTTGGCAAACATGCTGGCTAGAACGGGCTTTAAGGGGCATTGCCCAGGAAATTTATAGTCATGTGAAAATATTCTTGAAATGATGGCACCAAAGGGACAGATTTGTTATTACATGGAAATCTTGCAGCACACTAAGAGGTTTCTCTAATTTGATTTACTGAAAATTCAATTTTTGCTTAGCTGATTGGAAGTTCTTATGCCAAAACCTCCATTTTTACTACCTTAATCATGGGTGTTGAAATGCATTATTCACAGAGAGGTTAATATATCATGGAAACAAAATCCAGTGTCTTCTGAGAATGGTTTGGGAATATATTGGAGACAACTAGGCATGACACATAATATAACCTCCCAACTCCAAGCAATGACCTGCGGTACCGCTGAATCTTTAATCATAAAGATGACCTTAAAAACAATCAAGTCAGATCTCCTGCCAGCATAGAAATTGACTATTAAAGCATCCCTGAGAGCTAGCCATCCAGCCTCTGCTAAAAAATCTCTAACGGAGGAGAGTCTGCTATCTTCCAAGGCTGACTTTTCCACTGTTAAACGGCTCACACCACCAGGAAATTCATTCAATGTTTAGTCTATTTATTTATTTTTGTAATTTGAACCTATTGGTTCATGTCAGACCCTCTAGAGTAACAGAAATCACCTTTGCTCCATCGTTGAAATGATATCCCTTCAAATTGTTGAATAGGGTTATTGTATTGTCTGCTAACTGTCTTTTTCCTACGGAAAGATATACCCAGCTGAGGGCTTTGTGGTCCCAGTGTTACAAAGACCTGATAACAATAGAGTTTGGTGTATATCTTTTGTTGTTACTGAAGTCAAAGGACGTCAAGAACTTACATACACTTAATGGGCATTTCTGACACTACCATCAACTGACTTGGTAAACCGGTTATATGAATCAGGCCTATTAGAGGCAGCAATTGTATGGCTACACTTGTATCTGGATAAAACCAACCTCTCAAATAACAGATGCTCTCTCCATTTATTCTCTAAGAAGCAGTTCAAAGCTGCCCATAAGTAAGGAAAATGTAAAACTTCAGAGTCATTGAAAAGTGAATTAAACTGTGTACACATTACTGTTTATGCTGGCTCCAGTGTGCTCCTACCACTGGCTTTTGAATCTGTGAACAAATGATGTTGCCACAATGCAAAATTTCATGTAGTTTCTCGAGCAATGCTGCTGTGTGATGCGTTTTTTTCCTCAGACCAGCTTCAATCAAAAGAGATACATAAGCCACATTCACTTCTCAGTTAAACAGAGATATTAACACCTGAGAGAGCCATCACACATAAATTTGAGTTGAAGGGGTGTTGAAGAAGAGGAGGAGGAGGAGGAGGAGGAGGAGGAGGAGGAGTAGTTTGGATTTGATATCCCGCTTTATCATTACCCGAAGGAGTCTCAAAGCGGCTAACAATCTCCTTTCCCTTCCTCCCCCACAACAAACACTCTGTGAGGTGAGTGGGGCTGAGAGACTTCAAAGAAGTGTGACTAGCCCAAAGTCACCCAGCAGCTGCATGTGGAGAAGCGGAGACACGAACCCGGTTCCCCAGATTACGAGTCTACCGCTCTTAACCACTACACCACACTGGGGATGGGGAAACCAAGCAAGTAATATGCATTAGGTGATAACATCCCTTCCCCCTCTCTGGTGTTTACAGCAAAATGCAAATGTGACTCGAATGCAGTGGGGGCAAACTACCATGCTCTGTTTTAAGCTGCTAATGTGTATGTTGCTTATTTGAGCTGAGGAGTATTAGAGCCAGAGGACATGATCCAGAAAACTTCACAGGCTTTGCACCTTCTAAAGATGTTTCTTTTGTGAGGAACTGACCAAAAGGAGTGTTGAAAAGAAGTTGGCCTAGGCAGAACTGGGGAGTGAAGCTGGATGAAATAAGAGACCTAACACATTCCCTTTGGCATCAAAAGTGTTGTCTTAAGTACAGAGTTGTTGGGGCATTTGATATTTTCCCTTCTTTCTTTTTACAATGAGATACTTTTGTTTCACCACCAAAGTTTCTCTTGCTGTGTTCTTATCTAGGGATGCCTTCATAGGGATAATTGGCAAAACTTGACAGGAAAAAGGCTCTTTGGATTATAATGAACAGAAAGCGTGTTATCTTAATAAAAGATAATGAGGGTTGCGGAAGGGCTGGGAAGAAATCCCTGAGGTATAGAGTGGGGGCTGAGACAGAGCTGAGTGATAGGGTGTGTGGAGAAAAGCATGTTGCAGTTGATTGGCAGGTGGGCCCCTACATATACTCAGCGTCTTTGGGTTTTGACTCACTCCTGCAAGTGTTTGAATCTCCCTCCCACCCGCCGCATTTTTTCTTGCAGGTTTTAGCCTGACATTGCTTTGCCTGTCATGAGGTCGCCTGTTGAAGGGGCCCAGTAGGAATTTTGCCACTTGGTTTTTGCCTACTGCTTAGCAAATTGTCACAACTTGTTAGGTTGGCGGTTAGGCTTTTGGTTAATGAATTTGGTTGGAGGAGGGATATGGCATCCAGATGCCTACCCCCCTTCTTAATATTGCTCCACATAGAAGTATTCCGTTAAAGGAATCCTGGGGCTTTTGCTCTAGTCCTTAAATCCCCACCATAGGCAGGGATGGGGGGCCAATTATAGAGTATGAGCCTTGGGGAACACTCCTGGGCAAGGGGAGGAATGTCTGGGCACAGCTACCTCTTCTCCCATGGGGTGTTTACTTGACTTCCCTATACGCTTAGGGAAGCCAGAGCTGGTCCTGTCCCAAGTGGACAGATGGAGATGGTCCTGTCCCAACAAGGGGACAGATGGTTTAACCAAAAGCCTAAGCCAACACTCAAAATAATGTATTTGAATAAAGTTGTGGCCAAATTAATGCCAAAAACCCAAACCTAAAATAATGTGTATGTTGTGAGTTATATAGGGGGGGATTTCTGTCAGCCTCGTCTCGCAAATGGATAGAGTGCAACTTCAGGAGTGAACTTTGGACAACTTCAGACATCCAGACATGTGGCGACATTCAAACAAGTGCAATAAGAAAGTCACTTCTTTGAAGTAGTACATCAAGTATCTCCCAGGTGAGATGCATAAGCTTCAGTTATGTACACAAAGTGTGCTTCTCTCACAGTAGGGAAGGTGCTTGAGTTCTCCTCCTCACATTACCCAAGAAGTATGAGCTGCTTTTGTTGTTGTTATTAAACTAAGATGTTGTGTGGTCACCCCGGACACTTTTGGGAGGAAGGGTGGGAATAAAAATCTAACAAAACCATCCTTGTTTACAGTCTGAAATCATCTTTAGATAAGGACCATGGCAGCAAAGCAAGCAGAGGAAAATATTTTTCAGCCCGAGGGCCACATTCCCTTCTAAACAAACCTCCAGGGACCACATATCAGGGGTGGATAGGGTCAGAAGAAGCGTGGAGAAACAAATGTTAATTTTAGCTCAGCACCCAGTGTGGGGGAACCAGCCATGCTGTCCTAAAACCACCTCTGATGGGACGTGCCAACCCTAGCTAGGAATAAACACTCATGGAGGGTGCAATGCTAGGCAAGTAAAGCTGAGGGGAGGTGTGACCTTGGAAGAAAGGGAGTTGCCAGGGACAGGTATGGCCTGGGGAGAGTCCTGAGGTCTGTAAGAAAGCTGCATTTGGCCCATGGGCCTAAAGTTCCCCACCTTTTCCACTAAAGGGAAGGATAAATTTCTCACCATCATGAGGAATTTCCATAATTCTATATAGCAACTCTAAATAGCTGCAATCCACACTTATCTGTAAGGCCCTTTTTCTAACACAAGCCATAACTCAAAAGAATATACTTGATGAAACAGAAGCTTTAGAACAATTCCTAATATTTTGGATAGATGACAGTTGGCCAGTGCTCCACGACTTTCAGTATTCTTTTTTTATTTTTCAATTTAATTTTGCATGTTCAAATTCAGTATTGGTTTTAGAGTTTGTTTTCTGAGAAACGTGATACTGTATGGGTGTTAAATGAATCTGTAGCTCAAAGTTGGCCAGTATGTGGCCTTCCAGATGTAACGGGACTCCCATCAGCCTGTTCAGGGATGACAGGGTTTATGGCCCAACATCTGGAGGTCTACAGGTTAACCACCCCTGCTGTAGTTAGTGCAGTGCATCAGTCAGAAATAAATCAGGCCATGGACACTGAAACAAATATGTGCTTAGCAGGTGCTTTCAGTAGCATCTGGATGTGAACAACACATAAGGTGCCAATAGCTGATGTGTTCCTTGGCTTTACACTATCAAAATTATGCATGGGTAAGCTCTGCATGTTTGCGAGTTTTGTTTTTTACTTTTTTATTGTGGCTCGCAACACTCTGCAACCCTGCGGTGATGTTTGATGGTGTTCCACAAGTTGAAGTCACTATAGGCATTCATTCTTCTGCGTGGGGGACCAAACATTGCTGCTGACACAGAGTCTTTGCCAGTGAACTTGCCATAAGTGGCATGCATGCACCCAAACCTATCTTAGGGCTCCTTCACACACTATGCAACAGCAAGCAAACATGCATTTTAATGAATAATAATCATTAGCTTCACAAACACGATCATATTGTAATTCCTACAGCAGCCTTGTAAGGTAGGTCTTTATTATTCTTGTTACTGTACATTATCCCAGAACTGGGGGTTTTGAAGTTTAAGTGAGAGTGTCTTGCCTATAAGATCTTCTAGTTCAGGCATCCCCAAACTGCGCCCCTCCAGATGTTTGGCATACAACTCCCATGATCCCTAGCTAACAGGACCAGTGGTTGGGGGAGATGGGAATTGTAGTCCAAAACATCTGGAGGGCCGAAGTTTGGGGATGCCTGTTCTAGTTCATAGCACAGATGAGAATTGAATCATGTGCTTCCTGATTCAGGTGATACATAGTTCAGTCTCTGTGCTACACTAGCTGAGCATGCATGCAGCAAAGCAATGGTCAGTCCATTTTCCGTAGTGTTTGTCACTAGATGATGCCCACTTCACCCAAAGCAAGTCATGATTTTCATAAAAGGAATGGCTGAAAAAAACGGGGTGCATGGCAGAGCTATGAAACCTTCCACAGTGAATATCTTTACTGTGTTTGGGATAGTTGTCTGGGCTAAGGAGATGCTCAGAAAACGAGAATATAGTCACCCTGAAGCTTACTAACGATGAACCAACATGGATTTTTTCCCCAAAACTAATAGGAGTGCAGCAAGGGCCATTGGGCAACATATAGTAAGATTCTGGCGCCAAACGGAACGCCCCAAAGTTGAACGCCCCAAACTTAAAGGTACATAGGAACTTGTGGAGTGCAAGGTTTTAATGTAATATCTTTACCAAGACCTTTTACTGGTTGACTCTGAGGACAGAATTTACTAATTGAATAAACACGATCATATGCTGAATTAAGTATTTTCTTTTCAATCCTGAAAGGCCTAATTCAGGGGTCAGCAACCTTTTTCAGCCGTGGGCCGGTCCACCATCCCTCAGACCATGTGGTGGGCCAGACTATTTGGGGAGGGGGGGAATGAACAAATTCCTATGCCCCACAAATAACCCAGAGATGCGTTTTAAATTAAAGCACACATTCTACTCATGTAAAAACACCAGGCAGGCCCCACAAATAACCAAAGGTGCATTTTAAATAAAAGGACACATTCTACTCATGTAAAACAACGCTGATTCCCGGACCGTCTGCGGGCCGGATTGAGAAGGCAATTGGGCCGCATCTGGCCCACGGGCCTTAAGTTGCCTACCCCTAGCCTAATTCAAAGGCCTACTTCAAAGACTGGGCTAAATTAAGATCTGACAGAATCATGCCTTTGAATGTTATGTAATGAATAGCATCAATAGCGTCATTCCTTTGCTAGAAAACCAAAGTTGATATGTTACAAAGGGGGATGGGGATTTTTCTCCCTTGGTTTCCTGAATAAAAATGTATTGATTTATCACTCCCACTATTTATATTCAAGTTACTTTGCCCAGTCTTTTCTGTAGGGCCATGTTCGGTTAGATGTGACTTTATTCAGAATAAATTCACTTATTTAATAAAAACAACAAAGAGTCTTGTGGCGCCTTAAATGCTCACAAGCTTTATTATGGCATAAGCTAGGGATCACCAAGGTGGCCCTTATGGACACCTGTATGAGCATCAGTATCTCCTATGGCATCTACAAAAGGTCTCACCCCTCAAAAACTCACATTTCATGAGAAATGTCCTCATCCTGCACAGTTCTTGTTCACACCATCTCCCTTAAATATGCCCACACTCACACTCCCTTCTGTTCTGGAGAGGGGGAAATAGCTTCTCTGGAAGTGACCATAGCAGTGGCTGATATACACACCTTTTTCTTTTCATTGATGGGGCATGACTGCACCACTTTGTGGTCCCATCTCTCTTTCAGGTGTGGCACCCATTTTGTGTCATGCCACACCCCATGGCTGCCATTTTGTGACTAGTGCTCACAATACTTTCTCAAGTTTCCAAATGTGCCTGCTGCCTTCCCCCCAGCCAAAAGGTTGGAAACACCTGGCTTTTGTGAACGGTTCATTACATCACGTGCATGAAGAGTAACCCCTTTCACACTTCTGGGGTTAAACAATCAAATTGGCAGTGCTGAGTTAATTATCAACTATCACAGTTTTTGTGCAGGATCACTGTATTGATTTGGCAGGCATTCTAGCTCTAACGCAGGCATCCCTAAACTTGGCCCTCCAGATGTTTTGGGACTACAACTCCCATCATCCCTAGCTAACAGGACCAGTGGTCAGGGATGATGGGAATTGTAATAATAATAATAATAATAATAATAATAATAATAATAATAATTTATTTATACCCCGTCCATCTGGCTGGGTTTCCCCAGCCACTCTGGGCGGCTTCCAGAGTAGCTGGGGAATAAATAAAACAAAATAATCTATTAAAATAAAATAATCTATTAAACATTAAAAGCCTCCCTAAACAGGGCTGCCAAACAGTCACCCCAAAACATCTGGAGGGCCGAGTTTGGGGGTGCCTGCTCTAACAGAATTGTCACGATCTGTAATTTTTGCATCTTACTTCCTTCCAGCTTTGCTTGTTACAATCCCCATCCCTCATGTATATACATACATTTAAATGAGGATTACAGGTCCACAAAAGCTTATGCCGTAGCAAAATTGGTTTGCTTCTAAGGCACAAGGTACAAGACTCTTTGTTGTTATATCTGAAAGATGCTAACACATATTTCCCTCTGGAAAGTTGGTTTACTCTGTTGGCTATTTGGCAGTTAATGAAAACTTGATGCTCTCTGAATATTATTGAATCCAAGAATCATATCATTACTGTGTCGTAAAATTTACACTGGCTCCTCATTTTTCAAGACACTGAGCTTATGGTGTTTCTCTGGTTTACATCTCATGGCTGCAATCCTTGTTTAGACAGTTTTGACCTCTCACATTTGCTATTTGTGTTCATGGGTTCTAGCCACTAAAATCTACTTTAACCAGATGTCGCCAGTATGCATTAGGCCTTACCAACACGGTCATGGAAACTTCCTTTCCAACACATTCAGGAGGCCTCATTTTGCTCAATGTTTTTGGATCCCACAAAAAAATATCAGATCCCCCCCCCCAAACCAAGAAGGAACTTCCAAACACAGTTCAACTTTCGGTGGAGGTAAAATTTCAAAGGCGACACTTGTTTTGGAAAGCAATTATATGTTCTAGAGTTGTCTTGATTGAATAATTAAATATACTTTCCCAAACTGTTTTGAGTATTATTATTTTTCCCTCAGAGGGAACTAAAAAAATGTTCAAAAACTCAAGAGAGCTAAATTATCTTGAAAAAATTTTTGTATTAAATTTCAGTCTGTGTCAAACCTCATGGCATGAAGGCATGTGTGCATGGAGCAAAAAGAAAATACTGTACCCCATGATGTTGGGTGGGAAATTCACAGAGAAATGTTAAAGACATAGCTTAGGTTTGCTTCCCCCCATTTTTTACACCAAGAAAAGGCTTCCTCGCAACGTGTTATACCAGCAAGGGGATGCCATTGAGTTGGGCCCTTTCTATTGGCATTTCTAGGCCAAAAAAAGAAAAATGGCTGTCCCACTGAAAGTTCATGAGGACACTATCTTTTTTTATCCAATAATGCTCTAGAAATGACACTATATCATGATGTAGCATCATTCCCGTGGCATTTGGACCCAGGAAACTATGCTGCAACTGTGAATAGCCACAAACCATTTTTATAAATGCTAAGAAACAAACAACACCCATTGCTAAACCACCCAACAAAAAAAAACATTGCTGAAAAATTTGCCTCCCCTTTGTAAACAACCGAGTCCCTCACCCCACAACTTTTATGGAAGGTAAAAAGTGGTAGGAGAAGTTTTGGGGCACAACATTAATTATATTTAAGTTAACTACAGTGGTACCTCAGGTTACAGACGCTTCAGGTTCCAGACTCCACTAACCCAGAAATAGTACCTCGGGTTAACAACTTTGCTTCGGGATGAGAACAGAAATTGTGTTCCCGCGGCACAGCGGCAGCAGGAGACCCCATTAACTAAAGTGGTGCTTCAGGTTAAGAACAGTTTCAGGTTAAGAACGGACCTCCGGAACGAATTAAGTTCTTAACCTGAGGTACCATTGTATATCTGATAACATTCTGTCAAAGAAAAAGCAAAATTGCTTTCCACATATGCACAGAAACTGCCTGGAGATAGAGTGGGAGACAGTTTAGGTTCTCTCTGACATAGCGTTAGCTTTTATTTCTCTTCTGTATAACTGAACTATATTTGCTATCTTCCACACACAACATAACTGTCTAGAAATAGTAGGGAATACAGTTTTGTTCTTTCTTTGAAAGAACTGAATCAGATCTAATTCCTCTTAAGAGCAAACAGAGTCATTAATTTAATCCTACTCTAGGTAGAATTTACTTGAAAACAATCCTTAGTGCCCATGTGCCAACAAGACTGGATCCAAAATGGAGCCACTGAGGCACAATAGGGAGGCATTAGCATATCAGCATGCTCCAAGATCATGCAGAAGTACCAACCAGACACACACAGACACTTAAAAACATTGGCTCCCAGTACGTTTCCGAGCACATTTCAAAGTGTTGGTGCTGACCTTTAAAGCCCTAAACGGCCTCCGTCCTGTATACCTGAAGGAGCGTCTCCACCCCCATCATTCAGCCCGGACACTGAGATCCAGCGCCGAGGGCCTTCTGGCGGTTCCCTCACTGCGAGAAGCAAAGCTACAGGGAACAAGGCAGAGGGCCTTCTCGGTAGTGGCACCTGCCCTGTGGAACGCCCTCCTATCAGAGTTCAGAGATATAAACAACTACCTGACATTTAGAAAATACTTAAAGGCAGCCCTGTTTAGGGAAGTTTTTAATCTGTGGTATTTTAATGTATTTTAATGTGTGTTGGAAGCCGCCCAGAGTGGCAGGGGGGACCCGGCCAGATGGGCGGGGTATAAATAATAAATTATTATTATTATTAAAAAGACATCGCCGCCCCCCAAGCAGTCCGATGACAACTTAGCATGTTCAGGGGTCAAGAGGAACTGGGTCAGAAAACTCTGAGTGTCAACTGGGAAAGAAAGCTGGAAAACTGGGGTTGGTGGCGAATTGGCTTTCTTGGGCCCTTAACAGCTTATAGTATCCCAAATGAAGGAATTGCTACCGTAGGTAGCTGGAACCCTGAACAGGTGATTTGCTACTAGGCGGTGAAGGTATACTGCAGCATTTTATTGCAGGTCCCAGGTGGCGCTGTGGTTAAACCACTGAGCCTAGGGCTTGCTGATCAGAAGGTCGGCAGTTCGAATCCCTGTGACGGGGTGAGCTCCCGTTGCTCGGTCCCAGCTCCTGCCAACCTAGCAGTTCGAAAGCACGTCAAAATGCAAGTAGTTAAATAGGAACCGCTACAGCGGGAAGGTAAACGGCGTTTCCATGTGCTGCTCTGGTTTGCCAGAAGCGGCTTTGTCATGCTGGCCACATGACCTGGAAGCTATACGCCGGCTCCCTCGGCCAATAATGCGAGATGAGCGCGCAACCCCAGAGTCGGTCACGACTGGACCTAATGGTCAGGGATCCTTTTACCTTTACCTGCATGCACTTGCATAACACACTGGAGGTAAGTGAGCTGTTGTGAGTTTTTTTTGGGGGGGGGCGGTCCATCACCTTTGAAGAACAGTTATTCTGTTCAAAATACATTGATCAATTAATTACTATCCTTGATCTCTCCTCGGGAGTTTCAGCATCAGGGCTGTGTGAGCACACCAACAGAAGTCCCAGATTGGCTCTGCCAATGCACTCGCAGCTGCAACCTTGCAGTAAATGGCAACGAGTGTGATTGCACAGCACTGCCCCTTTGTGCCAGCTACTTCTGAGTCTCCTCGAAGCATTTGGTGCCTTCCTTTCTCTCCACTATTACTCTGAATCACTGTCTGAAAATCCGGGAGCTTTTTTTAAAGGTTCGTTGGAACACTCAAACAACAGGCAGTGTTTACTACTTGAAGAGAGGCTCCACATGGCCTTTCCTGTTTGGCTCCATTGCCTGTTAGCCCTTTCCAAACTACCACCTCCCAACAACCAAAAACATTACCTTGGGAAAGGAGCAGGAACAACAGGCAATAGAGAGCATGGTAGAAGCAGGGTGTGAGTCCCAATTTAAGTCAATCCATGTTCAAAGGGGCCTTTACCTGGCTTGAATTAGGCTCATTGTTCACAGAAGGGAATTCACAACTCAAGCCCCCAGTTCTCAAACATATGCATTTGCATTTTCTATGGACGGGGAAATTTTCTATCTATCTACACAAACACACACACACACACATGATTGCAGTTGGAAGTCAAAGTTCTGTACCACATGCTATTTCTTACTATTTCAATACAACCTGAACCATAGTTCAGTGGTGTGCTCCTGCCCCTTATGTGTGCACTGGATGGAAAAGTGCAAATAATCATAGACATTTTAGTTATTCTGTTTATTCCTAAATCTTAGTTGTACTGGGAAAAATTCCCACACTCTTCCATGCCCTAGTAACTTTTTAGTTAAGTGATGTATTAACTTTCATCAGCTTCCACAGTTGTGCCTCATAAAGTAGATTCAGATGCCTGAACGTTATGAAAACTGTCTCCTGACCACTTTTTCAGTAACATTAAAGGGTGTGGATGCAATCAGCTGCTTTTGAAGCTTAAAAATAACTGGCTGTAAATGGGAGCTGGGGAAAGAATTAGACTGAGATGTTGGGACAAACATACTTTCTCTGGAAGAAAGATGATAAAACAATGGATGAATCAGATAGGCAAAGCAACTGGCAGAAATTTACTGGGAGCATCTTAAAAATTGTCAAACACAGAAGGAATGATCAAAGGCGAAATGTGGTCCACATACTGAAAACCAGACATACAGAAGTGAACGGAATCTCCCTAACCACATAATTCCTCTGCATTATGTTGATTGGTCTTCTGCTCCTACCTGCAGGATTGCTACCAGAAAGTAGTACTAGGAGATATTGCTTGGCTTCATAGTTTTTGGGCTGTGCATTCTGCCCCCTATGCTTTTTAACTTCTATATAAAGTTGCTGGCGGCTGTCATCCGAAGATATGGAGCATGGTGCAATCAGTATGCTGGTAACATGCTGATCAATCTCTCAATTCCATCAGAATCAGGAGAGGATATGAAGGTGTTGGATGGGTGTCTGGAAGCAGTGATAGATGGGGACCAATCAGCTGAGGCTGAATCCTTATAAGATGGAGATGTTATGGGTAGGTAGTTCCCATGTCTGGGGATTAGGTGCATGACCTGTTATGGGGGTGGGTTGCACCCCTCCCCCCGAAAGAACAGGTTCATAATCTGGGGGTACTCCTGGATTCCAACTTGTCACAGGAGTATCAACTTGCTTCTGTTTGTGTAATGCCCTTTCTAGCCAGATGCATCCCTCACTATTAAATTCAGGAGTGATTTATAAACATTCTGGATGATCCAGGCATTTGATAGCTGAGACATTCTGTTCCTGACAACCCTGAAATCACTAGCTGAGATAAATTTTTAGAATGTTTTTATGATGCCTTTTACTATTGATGTGTTTGCTGCCCTGGCTTCCTTTTGAAAGAAGGGGAGAATCAAACTTAAATAAATATCTGAAGACATCTGAAGGCAGCCCTGTTTAGGGAAGCTTTTAATGTTTGATGGACTACTGTATTTTGATATTTTGTTAGAAGCAGCCCAGAGTGTCTGGGGAGGCTTGGCCAGATGGTATAAATATATTATTATTATTATTATTATTATTATTATTATTATTATGAATAAGAATTATGAAAAATTGTTCTCGAAGCTACCAACATGAGTCTGATCAAACTGCGGGAGGCAGTGGAAGACAGGAGTGCCTGGTGTGCTCTGGTCCATGGGGTCACGAAGAGTCGGACACGACTAAATGACTAAACAACAACAACAAAATTTATCCTCAGAGAGAGTTACCTTTTCTGCTTTTGAAAACCTACTTAAGAAAATGTTTCTTTTTTCCCATTTTCCTTTTTTACAATGAATGAAAGGAGCTTCACTATTGTGCCATGACTTTCAGTAAATAGGATTTCCCTATTTACTGAAAACTTAAGGGTATTCGCCATGGAACACTTTGCAAAAACAGTCATGCTTGCTGGAAGAACAGACCAGATTAATTTCAGTTGGCCCCCTGTATCATTTTGACTGGTGAATCATTCTAGCTTGAGAACATGTGATGCGTTGTGCCACTGAGGCAGCTCGTCACTGAAGTTGCTCAATTCTAAGAGTACAGAAAGTGGTCGGGACCAGATGACATGATGCTTGTCTTTCTCAGCATATGTCAGAACATCAGGGGGGAAAGGTCTAATTTGTGCCTTTGAACCATAAGAAAGGGTTTTATTCCACTTCATATTATCGCAGCAGCTCCTGCCTGTTTTCTATGACTAAAAGGCAGCAGTGGGTACCCTGCAAGCAATTTCCCTTTAATTTTTTTTCCACTGACAAAAGTCAACACTTCAAATGTCAAACTCTTGGAGAGAGTAAATAAACTTGCAATGAAAAACAGTCTCGATGGCATCGCGCATACACAAATTTAAATGTCATGGTACCACGCTGTAAACAGAAAGAATGCTTTTAATGAAAACTTGGATAGACGTGGACATTTGAGTGAAGGAAAAAGCAAAAAGAGAGAGGAAATTACTGTGTCAAATTCAGAAGCTGCTTCTAGCCAACACATCCCCCGCTCTCAAATTAAAGTGTGCTGAGCTGGAAGCAGAAAGTTTGCAATAGGAAATGGAAGTTAATTCCTTTCAAGTTCAGAAGGTGTCATAATATTTGAAAAGTGAACTGGGAAGAATGGGAATCTGTGATAGACGTACAAAATGCGCATGACCACATTTCAAATTAGCAACATTAAATTTTTGGATGGTTTGCTGAGTTTGACCTCTGGACAGAATGCACTTATTCAGTAAGAAATAAAAGTAACACACTTGTATCCTCTGATTGTGCCCCAGCAACAAGTTATGCATTGTGTGGGAGCAATGAACACATACAGTCCATCATGGGTTGTAAATGGTTACAGCCAGAGTTGGCCATGGCATGTGGTAAGGGTCTCACCATCAGTAGCCCACCTACAGACTAATGCCTCTCCCCATGCTGGGCTACCATTAGTGGTTCTCAAGTCCACCATGCTGCAGACTGCTCCTGTGGGCGCCACAAGCAACCTGGGTGTGTGGCACCTTGAAATGGCTGGGTTCGGTTCCTACCCTTTTCCCAGGTGTGGATTCGTGTTTAATGCACCATATCAAGAGGCAATGCACTGAAATTTGGAGGTTCATGAAAGTTGACCCAATTATGAGCATACATTGCCTCAAGACCACTATGCTGTTCCCTTTCTCTCTCTCTCTCTGATCCTTCTTCAGACTCATTTTCATAAAACCAGTGGAAATAATTTTTAATTACGTCCATCTGGATTTGACTCATAAAATATTACAAATCATAAAGACTTCAGCACAAGAGGCCTGGCAGTCTATTAGTTCAGACCCTCCCATTTTTGTCCTTTGCTGAGTTGGATTTATGTGAAAGAAGAGGCCCAAACAACCTGCTGCTGGTGCAGAAATTCACCAGAAGGTTTGAATCTAGGTAAATGCACATCTGTCTCTTCATTTGCATAAGCACAATGACTCTAGCCTAGTCAACCTAGGACACAAGATAAATGACTTCTGATGATCTTTTTGGATGGAAAAATCAATTCCACAAACTCAGCAGGAGGCTATTTTGCGAACAACATGATTGAGAAATAACTTGGTTTTACTTTTCTTGTCCAAAGGCACTGAGAAAACAACAACCCTAGTTTCTTTAAATAAAAAAAACACCCTTCCTTTGCTTACAAAATATATTCAGTAGGAGGATGCATAACCTGTTTTGCTAACATAATACACTTTCCAGACAAATAGGCAGCAGAAACAAATAACATGATAACATACACAACTGTGCAGTAATTGAGGCGGTGGGCTGCTATGGAAATGCTCAACAGCTGAACTATATACAATGAATTAACTGGAAAAGTAACATATTTTTACTCAGCTTTCTGTGGGATGTTTAAAAAAAGAAATTAAACATCCATCTCTTTGGTATGCTTTGTTGTTGTTGTTTAGTCATTTAGTCATGTCTGACTCTTCGTGACCCCATGGACTCCTGTCCCCATGGACGCCAGGCACTTCTGTCTTCCACTGCCTCCCACAGTTTGGTCAGACTCATGTTGGTCGAGAACACTGTCCAACCATCTCGTCCTCTGTGGTCCCCTTCTCCTTGTGCCCTCGATCTTTCCCAGCATCAGGGTCTTTTCCAGGGAGTCTTCTCTTCTCATGAGGTGGCCAAAGTATTGGAGCCTCAGCTTCACGATCTGTCCTTCCAGGGAGCACTCAGGGCTGATTTCCTTCAGAATGAATAAGTTTGATCTTCTTGCAGTCCATGGGACTCTCAAGAGTCTCCTCCAGCACCATAATTCAAAAGCATCAATTCTTCAGCGATCAGCCTTCTTTACGGTCCAGCTCTCACTTCCATACATCACTACTGGGAAAACCATAGCTTTAACTATACAGACCTTTGTCGGCAAGGTGATGTCTCTGCTTTTTAAGATGCTGTCTAGGTTTGTCATTGCTTTTCTCCCAAGAAGCAGGCATCTTTTAATTTCGTGACTGCTGTCACCATCTGCAGTGATAATGGAACCCAAGCAAGTAAAATCTCTCACTGCCTCCATTTCTTCCCCATCTATTGGCCAGGAGGTGATGGGAACAGTGGCCATGATCTTAATTTTTTTAAAATGTTGAGCTTCAGACCATATTTTGTTGGTGTGCTTCAGATAAGGTGAATTCTGTCCATAATGACAAGCATTGAACTGAACAATTTTAGGGATATTTTCCAGCACTATGATTTTCTACTTGGACCAGGTTATCCTTTCACAGACCAACTGGATGTTCCATCTGGCTGAATTATATAACAGCAGGAGCAAAACACCATTAACCCCATTATCACACCCTGATTCCAGATATGAAAGCAAACCATTGTTTGCTTTTCAAAGAACATCCTGGAGAGCATTTATTTTTTTAATGCACCCAGGGTCAATATATTTTAAACCAGGACAATTATGGGGTGCGAAGATTTGCAGAGTGGAGCTGAATGTCTTCTTGGGCCCATTTAAACAGATGGATGGGTTTTTTAGAAGGACAATCCACCAGGCAAGTGTTCTATGCATGCTCCGTATTAATGGGCGGGAGTTATGTAAGAGGCAGGACTTTCCACTGGATTGTGCTCATAGTTCCTAAGCAGTTCATCTCATAATGCTTGGGACAGAGACAAGCAATCCTTTAATACTGGATTCTCTAGGGCAGCGGTGGGGAACCCTTTGCAGTCCAAAAGCTTCATTCCCTTCTAGGGACCACGTCAGTAGTGGGTGCAGGCAGAGGCAAAGGTGGGTGTAGCAATGGATGTGACTCTTACCTTTGCCCAGTAGGTTCTACTACTACTACTACTACTAATAATAATAATAATAATAAATTTTTATTTATACCTTGCCCTCCCCGGCCAAGACCGGGCTCAGGGCGGCTAACACTGAATATAAATACAGTAAAAACATTTAAAACAAAACAAACAGTTGATTAAAATATAAGTTAGAATACAGTTTAAAATGCAGCTTAAAATGCAGCCTCATTTTAGTGGTAGCCAATAGATCAAAGCCATAAGGGGAGAAAACGTCAAATATTCACCGGGGTCAACTATCCATGCTGGTCCTACATGGGCCAGCAAAAAGAGCTGAGGGAAAATTTATATACAAAATCCCATATAAGGGGTTCAATCAAAATAAATAAATGAGAGGGGGGGTAGACTGAGTCCAGCCCAAAGGCCAGGCGGAACAGCTCCATTTTGCAGGCCCAGTGGGAAGATGTCAAATCCCGCGGGGCCCTAGTCTCTTGTGACACAGTGTTCCACCAGGCCAGGGCCAGAGCTGAAAAGGCCTTGGCCATGGTTGAGGCCAATCTAACCTCCTTGGGGCTCGGGACTTCCAAAGTGTTGTTATTTATGGACCTTAAGGTCCTCCGCTGGGCATTCCAGGAGAGGCGGTCCCGTAGGTACGAGGGTCCTAGGACGCATAGGGCTTTAAAGGTCAAAACCAGCACCTTAAACCTGACCCTGTACTCCACCGGGAGTGGAGTGCAGCACTGGATGAATGTGATCCTGCGGCAAGGGCCCTGGAAAGAGTCTTGCCGCGGCGTTCTACACCCACTGGAGTTTCTGAGTCAGCTTCAAGGGCAGCCCTGCATACAGCAAATTACAGTAATCAAGCCTGGAGGTGACCATCGCATGGATCACTGTGGCTAGATTGGGGCGAGAAAGGTAAGGGACCAACTGCTTAATACGGCGGAGGTGGAAAAATGCCGCCTTTGCTGTAGCTGCAACTTGCGCCTCCATAGAGAGGGGGCGTCGAAGGTTACACCCAAGCTCTTGACAGAGGGCACTGGCACTAATTGAGCCCCCGCCAGAGATGGGAGTTGCCCCCCACCCCATGTCATCCCAACCCAGCCAGAGGACCTCTGTCTTTGAAGGATTTAACTTCAACCGGCTCCCACAAAGCCATCCAGCCACAGCTTCCAAGCATCTGGTCAGTGTGTCCGGGGCCGGGTCAGGACGGCCGTCCATCAACAGATAAAGCTGGGTGTCATCTGCCTATTGATGACAGCCCAGCCCAAAGTTCCAGACAATCTGGGCAAGGGGGCGCATAAAGAAAAGATTGCGCCCTGCGGCACTCTACACACCAAGGAATGCCGCGACGACAACTCCTTCCCTAGTGCCACCCTCTGTCCCCAACCTGAGATAAAGGAGCACAGCCATTGTCAGGCTGTGCCCTGAATCCCCACATCGGCAAGGCGGTGGACCAAATGTTTGTGATCGACCATGTTGAAGGCTGCTGACAAATCTAGAAGAATCAGCAGTCCTGACCCGCCTCAATCCAGCTGTCTGTGGAGATCGTCTGTTAGGGCGACCTAACAGTTAGTGCCGTCTCGATCCTATAACCAGGGTGAAAGCCAGACTGAAATGGATCCAAAGCCGATGTTTCGTCCAGAAACCTACCAAGCTGTTCAGCAACCGCTCTCTCAGTCACCTTACCTTATGAAAGATTCGAAACCAGGCGGTAATTGGGTAGATCTAAAGTACAGTATTAAAGTACTACAGTAACTCAGAGGTTTCTACATGCACACCTCTCAATCCAGACAAGCAAGAGGCATTATATCAATTCAGGTACACATTCCAGGCAAGCAACAGCACTCAAGGAGGAAGCAGAGCAGGTGAGGGGTGAGGGGTGTGTGGTGCAGCTCTGGCATGATCTGGAATGGTCCTGAGGGCTGCATTTGACCTCCAGAACTGAGGTTACATATCCTTACTCTATGAGAGGCTGCTAGCTGAGGACAGAATTTAACAAAAGTGGTATTATAGTAGATTAAACTGCAAGGAAGACAGAGGCATCCTTGGATCCATTGGGGGGAGACTGACGAAAATGACAACTGCATATGGGTAAAGGGAGGTTAGTGGGGCCCCCTTTAAAATGTTTATATCAAGCATAGACATAGAAAGATTATTTAATAATAATAATAATAATAATAATAGTACCCCACCCATCTGACTGGGTTGCCCCAGCCATCTTACATGCCATGGCAATGATCCAATTAAATATTTCCCTTTCCCCCATTCCTGTATTAAGTTCTGTGCATGACTATTACATTTTTGCCTTCCTTTCTGGGATATTTAAATCACACATGTACTTGAGTATTGGAAAGCTGTCTAATTGGTAAACAACATCAAGGTTAGATCACTGCATGCTCAACTATTTTCTGGAACAATGTTTTCTTTCCATTGTAAGTCTGTAACACAAGCCAGGGATTAATGACAGAGTAATGATGTCAGCCACTTGGCTTGAAAGTGCAAGTTCTATGGATTCAAGCCACAGGGGGAAGTAGGATGATACATTTCTTCGCATTCTTCATCCAGTTTTTCATGCCACTAAGGCTAATTGTGCATGTCTTTAAAAGAGATCTCACTGCTTGTGTTCATCAATGTCCTGCATAATGTCTTTAAGGAGGTAGAAACTCTCTGCTATATAGTATATTTTGGCAGGCTTTTTTTCCATTGGCATGTTTCATGAAAGGGATTTCTCTGGCCTCATTTACCAGCAGTACTGTAAATCTTTTTTTAGATTTATAACCTGCCCTGTTCTAAAGGCTAAAGGCTCAGAGTGGGTCATATACATTTTCAAGGCATCAGGATACTAGCTCTGAAGAACACATGTTGTAGAGAATAGACTAGTGTGCATCTCACACTGAAACCAATGTGCTGGTATTTTGATTAATCCTCATGCATGGCACTGTGCTTTCCTTGGTATATAATTATAATATCAGTAGCAGAAATGGTTCTTCCAAATACCAGGAGGGGGACTTAGGGGGCAATTCAACATTGCACTATTGCGGTACTATCATTCCACTGCAGAACCATCTCTCCTCTTCCTCCCCATGAGGGTTATCCCGAAACCCTGAGTCAATTTTTGGGTGGTCAAAGAAGAAAGGGGGCGAACCCTATTATGCTAGTGGGACTCATTGCACTGGTTTCTGCTAGCAGAACTATTTAGTTGAATTTGGCCCTTAAGAGAGAATACACAAGTCATCTGTAGTAAAAATGAGCACTGCAACATTAAACCAACATTAAGCATTAAATTACATCCATCAGTTTTTTTGAAACTTTAAACAGTACTCACAAAATCATGGACAAAGAGAAAAATATTTTTGGTCCAATAAACTGTAAAGTCGTTAAGTGTTTCTCCAAGCTATAGGGATGCTTTTCCTTCTAATGGTCTACTTTAGCATGATAAAGATCAATCAGTAAAAACCTCTAGGTGATGTCATTTGCTACAAGTCATCTGTTCCACAAGAGCACGACAAGAGATATTCTCCATGGTGGAGCCTCTCTTTCTTAGGGAACTTGTCCAACTGTGGGACTTAATTAGCATTGTCAAGAAACATTACAAGACATTTCCTTTGCAGTTGGCTTTTAACGGCAAGTAATTGTGAGTCTCATATTGTATTTTGGTATTTCAAAAGGCATTGTAGTTAGGGTTTTTTAAAATCAAATTTTAATCTTAGTGTTGTAGCCAAACCTCTAACCCTTGGGATATGGCAGGAAATACACCCACTTGCATAAGTAAATAATAAATAATTCCCACCAGTCATGTGGAAATTTCCAGTAATGTCAGTAGGGCCGATGTAAACGTTTGGTGATTCATACCTAAAATAATTTTGATCACTGCCCTTTTCCTATCTGCCCTCCACATTGACAAACCTAACTGTATGTGTCAGTTATAGATTATTAGAGCAATCCTAAATTGTTCATTTATCTCGAGGGGCCAGGGGGAGGGGTGTTCCCCAGTGCCAATATACAAGTGCCCAATCTCATCAGTAGGACTGATGTATTAGAAATTTTCCATTGTTCTAGTTTGTTGTTGTTCTTCCAAATTTAATACAAATCATTGGGCACATGCAGCTACGTCATAATTTCACACGTGTCTCCCACCACTGCACATTACCAATGCACATCTACACATTGACAAAACACAGCAAAAAAATAACCAATCTTGGGTGGAATCCAAGATATGTCAAGGCGAACGTTCCATCAATGCAAGGATTAGTTCTTATGAAATGGAATGTTTTCCCCCTCTCCACATTCTGCACCCCCAAATATGTTCTAGGGGTCCCTCTACCCTCTGGAGCAAATTTGGGGAGGGGGAAGGGCATGCATGAAGGAGGATAGGGAAAGAAAGTTCTGTTGCAGATGGGAGGCATTAGTTGATTTGATTTGATTGTACATGTGATTACAATATTATTTTTGTGCGCTGCTTCACCAATGTTTGTGTGTGCATTAAAAGACCACAAAACAAATATGTACAGGTATGTACAATTATGGGACCCAGGTGGCGCTGTGGTTAAACCACTGAGCCTAGGGCTTGCTGATCAGAAGGTCGGCGGTTCGAATCCCTGTGACGGGGTGAGCTCCCGTTGCTTGGTCCAAGCTCCTGCCCACCTAGCAGTTCGAAAGCACGTCAAAATGCAAGTAGATAAATAGGAAGGTATTTATCTACAGTGGGAAGGTAAACAGTGGGAAGGTAAACAGTGTTTCCATGTGCTGCTCTGGTTTGCCAGAAGCGGCTTTGTCATGCTGGCCACATGACCTGGAAGCTATACGCTGGCTCCCTCGGCCAATAATGCGAGATGAGCGCGCAACCCCAGAGTCGGTCACGACTGGACCTAATGGTCAGGGGTCCCTTTACCTTTACCTTTATGTACAATTATATCAAGGTATTTCATGAGTGGTGGTTTACCTATACTGTGGAGCACATAAGGGCATCTGTAAAACACACATGTGCACACAAATACACTTATGTAATTGCACGTAAAGGTTTTAATTTTTTTGGCAGTGTGTTATCACCTTAAGATGACCGTTTTGCAGTGTTTTATCCATGCACCTATGCACTTGGGTAATAAGGGATGAAGAAATTGAAGGCTGGAACGAAGTATGCATCCTTCCTTGTAATTCTTGTTTTTCTAGGCTATGAAGAATGGTAATGTTCCTATCAAATATGTCTCTATTTTGAAAAGTCTATGAAATTTCTTCCAAGAATAAACATGAGGATTTGACAGAACACCATCCTATCAAAACAACAGTTGAATGACTTAACAGCGAGTTTATGGTATGCAATCAATTGCCCAGTATTTATCTCTCACTTGCATGTTTATTTAAATGAACATTCTAGTGGCAAGATATAACACATTGTGTTCATTCATATGCAGTACTGAAATCAGATGGGGAATGTAAAGGAGACTTGTTGAGTTGAACAGGGCAGGTCAGCAGTATCTCTTTGGGAAAATGAGTAAACCTCACTTGATTTTTATTGGCTGCTTTCCTCATTCTTCACCCTCCCCTCCACAGCTTCTTATACTGTAGTTCAACCATGTATGGCATTCTGCTGAGTGGAAAATGAACCAAGCCAGATCAACTGCCTTTATAACAGGCAAGAGACTTGGGGGTATATTTTACTTATGGAAAGGTTAACATTCTGTTTGCCACCCACTGGACAATTGCCTTGTTGAGATTGAATTACGGAACAACTCAATAAAATGCAACAAGACAGAAAACTAGTCACTCGGGATCTTAATACACATGTATGTATCTCATTAAACTCAGTGCAGCTTCTCAGGGAGAAGGGCCTAACATTGACAGGGTTTGTTCATTGTTATAAGCCCACTTTCCTAAGGCTTGGATAGCTTGTCAGGACATTTCTGTCCACCCTGGGCAGGTTTACATATTTTAGAATAGCAGCATTTACACTATTCCCTTTTGTCCCTAGGGACAAAACCATGTGGCAGCAGCCTCCTGGTAGTGTTTCGCATGGCTGTTCTAAGTCATTTTCACCCACTGCAATCTCTTCTGGGAAGCTGCTGGTGTCTCTATGGAAGGCTCACAACACAAGTCCTGAGTGTTAATCATGCTGGTTCTCACACGGATGGAGTAGAATTTCAGTTTGGTTAACATTTTAATGAGCAACTTCCTAATTAACACTTCTCAAACCAGTACATGAACCAAAACACAGCTATACATAGAAATTGACCCTTCTCCATACAGTCCTGGAACCAAAAAAGTGCACAAAATACCATCGGAAATGTTGATCAGAGTCATAATCCTTTTATGCTGGAATCCCAGTACTATGTTTCTAGAAAAAGAGGTGCTGAAGCTCCCCATGAACTTCTCTTACAATAGCAATGGTGCCCACCCGAAAAGTGCCAGAGCTGAGCTCTGGCTGGGGAAAAAAAGTCCTGTGGAACCCTATATTCTTACCTTCCTTCTGCATAGATGTGCATAATAATGTGCCATAACTGGGTTAGATCCAAACTTGGCATTCCACAAACAGAACATTTCATCTACAAAATGTTATTGATCCAATCAGGACGTTCCACAGGCAGCAAGTGGGGTGGGGGACTTTTGCAGATTCTCCTTTCCCCCTACAACCTTGTGCAATCCCCTGCATGCTTTTGAAGAGACCCTCATCCCTCTGGAGCAGAATTTTGTGGGGTGCAAGGAGATGCAGTGAGGAAGGGAATTTGGAACAAGTCACTTCCATGCTTCCATCAGCAGGAGCAAAGTCTAGATCCAAGCCATTGCTTTATCAGCATGTCACTGCCATAGCATCAGTGCTGCATTGACAACACATGGCCACATAATTCTGCTGGCACCACTTCACGCTTGATTATGTTGCATTAACGAAGCAGATCCTGCTCATTGCCATGCGCCAAGAGCAAGCTTCAGAACTGCATTGTTCAAAGCAAACCCCATTAATGACATTTTAACAAACCAGTTTGATGACATATTTAGCCACAGCTCGTAAACCTTTGGTGTTCCAGAATAGCATGCAAACAATAATTGTCTGGAAAAGCACATGCCGGCAAGAAAATGATGCACTGGGGACTTGTATGGTAACTATTTCTGGATGGATTTACAATGGAGGTCTGCTTTGTGTGGCTCAAGCATCTTCTTTTTAAACAGTCATCTGCTCAATAAGTTCCAACTTACTCCTTAGACCAATAAAAATTAAGGCTGCAATTTCAAAGGCATCTGGGGAAATTGGATGTGTAATTCCCATGACTACTAATTTGATATGAATAGTGCTACCCAGACAAAATTATTTTAGCCTAAACTGTTGCTTGTTGTGCCATTTCCTAATCAAAGCATTTGACCGCCTAAAAATCTTTAGCATTTTGACTGTCCCATGTCTACACTGAAGTCTGAATCCTTGTTTGCAAGTTTTCTCCAGCATGCCAAATCTGAGTGAGCAGCGGGTTAGGTCTTGATAACTAAAATATATTTGTAAAGGCATTCAGTAGAAAATGACAGGCCCAGCTTCAGCGAAATATCGCCTTGCCTACAGTAGAGGTGTCTTTTTTTTAAAAAAAACATAAGAAATGAAATGATAACTCCATGAGCAACCAGGGCATTTGCACTTTTCCTTAGTCCTTGTGACTCCCAAATTTTATTGTCTTCTTTTGAGCTATGCGCAAAGGTGCATTACAGGCAAACCGTTAGCATGTCACAATAGCTTTACAATGCAATCCTATATACATGTCTACTTGGAACAGGTGTTACCTCAAGTGAGGTCTTTGGTCCATCTAGGGTAGTGTTATCAACATTGGGTAGCAGCAATTCTCCAAGATTTCAAACAGAGTTCTGAGTTATCTTTCAGAACAAGATTTCACACCAAGTTCAGAGTTATCATTAAGCCCTATCCAGAGATGCCAGGAATTGAACCCAGCAGATTTCACATGCGAAGTCCTAGTGCTCTAATACTGAGCTACAGTCCTTTATTGTCCAGTGAGGCTTACTTATTCACAGGGAAACCAAAATGCTTGATTACAAAGCTGTTGTACTATCAACCTTACTGTACACTTGTGAAACATGGACCACTTATACACACCATCTCCAACTCCTCAAAAGATTCCATCAACGGTGTCTCCGAAAAAATGTACATTATATATGAACTAATGTCAGTGTACTGGAAGAAGCAAAGATCACCAATGTCAAAGCAATGATTCTTCAGCATCAACTTCATTGAACTGATTATGTTGTTCAGATGTCTGATTATCATCTTTCAAAACAACTACAGTACTCTATTCTGAACTTTAAAATGGGAAGTGTGATGCTGGTGGTCAGCAAAAGGGTTTTAAATACTCTCTCATTGTAAATCTAAAAAAAGTTGACAATTGGGAAACACTGGCCCGCGAGTGCTCCAGTTAGAGAAGAGCCTTTACCAAAGGTGTCATGAACTTTGAAGACCCTCAAACTCAGGGTGAGAGAGAGAAATGAGCTAAGAGGAAGGCACGTTTGATCAACTCGCACCCAGAAACCTATGTCCCCACTGTGGAAGGACGTGAATTGGCCTCCACAGTCACCTATGGACATACCGTTAAGACCGTGTTCATGGAAGACAATCTTACTTGGCTACAAGTGATCCCTGAAGACGACAACTTATGCTAAGGTGAGTGGCTATAGGACAACAGTCTTAAACTTATTAATACCGGAGACACCCTAGTTTGTACAAGAGAGGTTTCTGATTTCTGGCAATTCCTCTTCCTCCTGCTGTGCTTCCCATGCCATATCCCACAACCTTCTGGAGGGTCCCTCAATAATCAGGAATGACTTCTGAAGCAATGCAAAAAGCTGCAGTACAAAAGAGAATGCAGGATATCTCTGTTGCATATGTGGAACTCTTTTCACAGTTCTGTGGATGTTTCATGGTATTACAAAGGCTGAAAAGAACTGCAGCCTTTTGTGGTACCTGAAAAATGGAGGAAGGCAACTTCCTTTCCTCTGCCTCATCCCTTTCACCCACCTTGATTTACAAAGAGGGATGGGCAAATCTGTCATTTTTTTGTTGCTCTCTGTTCTCATTTTTCCAAGTTTAAATTCAGTTCTCCATGTGACCATATTAGTCTGTGGTTATTGATATTTTTTTTAAAAAAGATTCTTTATTGGTTATTTACAATTCATCATACAGATCTAAAAACGGAGAAAAAACAAAACAAAAGGAAAAGAAAAGAGAAAAAAAAAGGGAAAAAAATAGAAAAGGAAAAAAAACAAAAACAAACAAACACAACTACCATAAAGATTTACTCTCCCCCCCTCCCCCCAACCCGTTCCCCTTCTTCTCAACCTTCACTAAACTGTCTTGTCAATTTTTCTTCTTAGCTACGACTGCACCTTTTCTAACAATATACCATTTATTTTATTATGCTTTTAACATTTCCTTATACGTTTTTTCTTTCCTGTTTTCCTATTTCTTTTCCTTTTATGTCCTGTTTCTTACACTTCTCTTTTCCCTCTTTCTCTTACCATGTTATCATTTGAGCGTTTAACAATCCTGTAATAGATTTGGTTTTTCCGCCTGGCACTTAATATAATCCATAAATAATTTCCAATTTTTCGCACTGTCCTCTTTCTTTATTCCCTTTACTTCCTCATATTTCTTAGCCAAATTGCAATAGTTCAACACCTTGATTTGCCATTCCTCCTTAGTTGGTACCTTTTGGGACTTCCATTCTTTTGCGATCAGTAATCTTGCTGCCGCTGTGGCGTAGCTTATCAAACATCTGTCCTGTGGCTTAATATCTTCCCCTAACATTCCTAGTAGGAAGATCTCTGGTTTTTTCTTAAATGAATATTTCACCATTTTCTTCAGTTCCCTGTATACTTCCTCCCAGAACACCCTGATGTGTTTACATCCCCACCACATGTGAATATAGGTGCCTGTCTCATTTTGACATCTCCAGCATTGGTTACTAACGCCCGGATACATTTTTGCCAGCTTCTCCGGCGTTAGGTGCCATCTATTCTGCATTTTTAGCAAATTTTCTTTCATATCGTAATTGGGGGTAAATTTAGAGTCTCTGTCCCATAAGTTTTCCCATTTGTTCATCATTATTGTCTTCCCCAAATCTTGGCCCCATCTAATCATTGAATTTTTTGTCAGTTCTTCTTCCGTTTCCCATGTCAATAAAATTTGGTAAAGATTTTTTATATGGTTTTCTTTTTTTTAAAGTGCTCATGAAAATGCATCAGCATTTGCATGTGAATGTTGCCTAGCATATACATTTTTGTATGCAATTATGCCCAAATATATACAATTTTGCAAAATGATGTTCCCCAATGTAATGCATTACTTATGTTATTTTCTCATATGGATGCATTTTTGTGCACACTTTACTCTAGCATATGCATATTACTTAGCTGGAGAACTACATTTCCAAAATGAGAGAACTGCAAATTTCAAGGGATGTCTGTGTTCCGGTTCATTGTACTGCATTTAAAACAGAAGCTACACTGGTTCAAAATATTATGGCTGTGATTTTGCAAATGTTAACAGGATATAATTAGAATTTGTTATAGGTAAAATAAAAGTGGACACATCAGCAGGCAAGTTGAACAATTGATTGCTTCTTACTGAATAATGAAAAAGTTCATGCTGACTTCTTTTATAGAATTTCAATTTATTTATTTATTTATTTATTTATTTATTTTTACTTTCATTACTGTTGCTTTGAACACTTAAATGTGATAGAGTTTTATGTGACTCCAAAGCTCACACCTCCAGCATTTTGGACATTAATGAACCCAATAAAAGGCATTAAATGCCCTGTAATTTTTAACACCATTACAAGTGCTCTTATTTGACTAAGTATTTGTTGTGATTTTGTGGGGAAATGCATTTGAAGAAACAATGCCTTTGAAGATAACAATGTTGTAATAAAAGATCAAAGTCCATAAAATAAATCCTACTAGCAATGGATAATATCTGATTATCTCTTCAGCAACGCAGCAGCATCTCAAAACTACACAGAGTTTCAAAATCAGTGCAGGAAGGAAGTGAAATTGTTATGCACCAGATTCCAGTCGCCCTGATTCAAGGATTGTGCTTAAATGTCAAGCCACGAAATGAATGCAAAGAATGCAAACATACTTTTGTCCTTTGTGCATTCACAACATCTACAAAAGGCTCTCCATTAACCTGCTTTTAACTATGGCCAAGTTTTCACTGAAGGGGCAAACTCCCCTCACTGTACAACTTTAATTTGTGAGGCCACACGAGGGATGGACAGGTCAGTCTATAGCCAATCTAAATCAAATTTGCATGTACTCATTCATACATATTCTATACCATTTCTGCTTTATTTGGTTAAGATGGTCTGAACATTTTTACTTAAACAATGGTTGCTGACTTGGTTCAGCAACTTTACTCTCAGCCTCACCTCATGTCTCCAGCTCAGCTGCTTTTGCCATGGGATCTCGCAACAGTTCTGAACATGACACTGTGGTGTACATGTATTGCCTTGGTGGTTAACAATAACAATTTAAGCCTAGCAAGGAAGCTGGGATCAAAGTATGAAAGCTGTGCTTCAGTGAATTGTTTAAATAAACATATGGGGAAAAGATGTGATATAGTAAAAAAAAATACACCCAGTTGGTTAAGAGGGGAGTGGAGGGGAAGAGAGAAAGCTTTGCAGGATGCTAGACCATTTTAAGAGAGCAAAATCAAAAGGCGTTAAAGGTGTCGTTTCCAAAGTATGAACAGGACACTTCCAGAGTTTTGCTATTTTGGGAGGTGGGATTCAACCACCTACTAACAAAATCAAGCTGCATGATTATGGTTGGTTTAGGAGCTATGGGCAACAATCATGCTGTTGCTTTTTGCAAGAAGGAAATGATGAGTAAATGCACTAAGGAGTATGGAATGCCACCTGCTTTGATGCATCATGCTCTAACGTCCTCTCAAACATATACTCGATAAACAGGCCCAAATCTGGAAGTGCCCTAATTCAGCTTTCCACACTCTCTGAGGAGGATTTATGGCAGTGTGAGTGCTGCAGCAGCATTAGGTGCACAGCCTGGGGGGAGGGGGGGCTTCTCAAAGCCTGACTTTACAAAAGAGGTGTGAGGACACTGACAGGGTCCTAGAGTTCTCCTGCCTCCTTCCCAAAGCCAGGCAAGCCCTTATCAGGCTTTGGGGGGGGGGAGGAGGAGGAGGAAGGGCTCTGGGATCTTGCCAAAGCCTTGCACTTTCTTCGCAAAGCCCACAGCCAGGCTGCAAGGGCTGGGGGGAAGGCATCAGATGATGACCTCACACAAGGTGGCATGTTAGCTCCATTGGTTAGAGTGTGGTGCTGTTAACACCAAAGTCACAGGTTAAATCCCCGTATGGGACACCTGTATATTTCTGCATTGCAAGGGGTTGAACGAGATGATTCTCAGGGTCCCTTCCAACTCTACAATTCTATGATTCTGTGTCTACCCCTGACACTCCACATCTGCCTAACCCAATAATCAAATCATGAACATCAGTATTATATTGGAGTGGGCCCAGCAGGAATTACAACGTTGTTATTGAGGCCAGTGGTGCAATCCTGCTCCCTTCTCCATGCATAGAGTGAGTGTTTGGAGAAGACAGTGTAAAAGGTGCTATCGTTTCACAGAAATTTGTAAGGGAGTGAATGTTGAAGTACTTTTGCACTTCTGCCTACTGACCTGAACACCTGGTCTGCTGAATGCTGAATGCTGAAACACCTGAATGCTGGCTGCATTAGCACCAAACCTCTTTTTACATTTCAAGCTAGAAAAGACCTTCTAAAGGAAGTGATGCTTGATTCATAATATAGCTGTAAGGATTGTGTGGCGGTTGCTCACGAGTAACGACACCAGATTCCGACCTGGCTTTTTACAGGTTTATTGTGCATACTATATACAGTGCAGAGCTACAAGTTCATGTCTGTCTCAGTCAATAGCAGAATCTGTGAGTAGCCCTTTCCGGTTATGACCCCAGCATAAGAAATTGGATACCCCCCCAGTCTCCGCCTCCCTCTTTGCGTTTTAATCCCCTGCGCAATTGGAGCGGCGGAAGCAGTGTCTCCCTCTCTGAGCCCTCCGGTTGATGGTGGTACGAGGGCTCCGACCCAGCATCCTCGAGCCCTCTCCTCTCCTTGCTGTCCACCTCCCTCTCCTCCCCACTGTATGTTTGGCCGCCTTCCTGACTGGATGAGGTACTGCTCAAGAGGCGGGGCCAGGGACCCCTGTAACCCGATCTCCTTTCCCCCTCCTCCCGCGGACTCTGAGGATGCCCCCTGACAATAGCTGAGCATTATCAACTGACAAATGTGTATCCTGAACCTGACAATTGTGAACAAGCAGCCTCAGTAATAAATGTAAATGAATCAAGTGATTTGTAGGCCTTTGTGAACAGGGATGCAGGGACAGAGGGAATACTCCATTCAGTTCACATTCAGTTCTGAACCAATATGCATACCGAAACACGGCCATCTTTCAAAATCCACACTTCTCCAAATTTGCAGTGCCATTCCCCACCCAAGTAATGTGCACAAAAATGCATATACTGTGGCAAGGTGTGCCTTGGTGAAAATAACAAAAATGCATTACAGTAGGGAAAATTGCTTTGCAAAAACATGTTTACTAGAATAAATGCACACTAAAATGCTGATTAATATTTATTAGGTTTTTTCTTTTAAAAAAATGCAAAGTGATGTGGAAATGCAGAGAACCAAATTTAAAATTGTATAAATGATAAGCTGAGAGAAGCCACAATTGACGGGCTCTCTCATCCCTATTTGTGAACGAGCCTTTATGAGATAAAGCAAAAGGGAGACTGAATGGATGTTAGTATCTATTAATTGTAAAAATCTGATTGAACACACTTTTGGTGCTTATAGGCCCAGCCCTCACCCATTTCTAGTTAGAAACTTCCCTGAGCTGCAATCGAAAGGCCAATTTTCACAGATATGCACGCAGTATGTTTTCTTGTAACCTGATTACCCACCCACATCTGATAGCTAGTGACTGACCATGTGAGTCCCAGTCTCAGGCTGCAATGCACTGTTTGAATTCCAAAAGTACTTGAAATATTATTTTTCAGATGTTTTTACTACTCCTCTCTTGCTGGATACTTTGAGGAACACACCAATAAAAAGTTTCCCACATGGCAGCGATAATCTGGTGGAGTAGAGTGGAATGGAGTGTGTGTGTAAAGGGTGCGGTTTAGAAGGACACACGCATAAAACGTGTCTATCAAGAAGGTCCAACTACGATGGAAATTATCTGATGAAATGGCAGATGAATAACCCTGTTACAAAGAGATAAATAGACCAGCCAGGACACAGAAGCGATTCTTTGGTTGTATTTGTTTTCTCTTCTGCATGGTTACTAGCCAACAAATGGAATTACTTTGGAAGGAAGTATGTGATGAAAGCTCCTCATAAGGGAACAAATAGAATTCCCTTCTCTTCACAGCCCAGCTGAATGTACGCAATGGACTGCTCACTTTGACATTTTAATTAGATTACTGGCCACTACTTGCCCTACTAAGAATGCAATGCGGGTATAAATCTACGCACATTTGGTAAAGGTATGGCAGTCTGAGTAAAGGGGAATTTCCCTTCTAGAAGAAAGGTGCAAGTTTATTTTATTGGCTTGCAAAAGAAGCCAGTCTGCAAAGTTAAAACAATCCACTTGACAAACAATCCACCCCCTCCATCTTTTTAAATCTAATTCACAAGGGTTAAATAAAGGGTATGAAGGGTAATCTGGAATTGCACTTCACTGTGTTTCAAGACAGCCAATATTATAAGAAAAGCTTTTGTCTCTTTGTTCATTTCCTGATGAATTTCACATAAACACTTATTTCTGTTCTTGGAATCCACTTGCGGTCATATGGTTTTGCCATTCTTAATTGCTGATCCCAGCAAAAATACCAACCTATTATTTCTGTGTTTTTGCGTTTATATTTACACATCTCTTTGAAATTGATAGAAAAGAAACGACTCATTCATCGGATTATCCTACCATCCCCCTGAGAATAGCCAGGTGACATATAGATGGATGACCCTCTGCCCCCCATTTCTTGAGGAACTTGGACTAGAAGAAGATTGATCCCTGCTGGCTGTTGCCGACCACTCTCCACTTACCCTATGCATTGCCACCCTAAGTTTCTTAGTGAAAACAAGAATAAACAAAAACAATAATAATGTTTTTACCATGAGAAGGTAAAAGACCAGAAGTTGTTGGATTCCAACTCCAATCAGCCCCAGACAGCACAAAAATTTCCAGGATTATTGGAAGGGGGCCCTTTAAATGCATATGCAGCCTGAGTGGGTCTGACTGTTTTGGAACTGATCCAATGAATCCACAAATCATTGCCCTTACACATTCAGGCAAAGCTTTCCAAACTCTGTGCCATGACATGTTAGTGTGTTGGCTGCAGTGTGTAGGCGTGTCGCGTGAATGCTCTCCACACTCCTCCCAGGACTGGAAAGGGGTCGGTTTAACCTCTGGTTTGTCAGTAAAACTGAATTACTGTGTCACGAAATGATGCATGTCTAAAAAGTATGTCACCAACATGAAAAGTTTGGAAAGCTCTGCATTAAGGCAAAAGCCTTGCCTTTATCGTTTGTCATGTCATCATATTAACCAAATCTGGATGGCTACTTAGTGATGTATTGTTGCATTCACTACATGACGCCTTTTGGCTAGTACCCGTCATGTGACTAATTCTGAAGGTGGGAGACGAACACTGCCACCTGCCAGTGGCTACAGCCAGGAAGCCAATAGAAACAGTAACTGGAAGGTAGGGAATAATGCTGCTGCAGCAGCAACAACTGGAACATCAGACAAGATTTTTAAAAAGTAAATATTCTTGGAACCCAAGGACTTTCTGGATATATTTTTGCACGCACGCGCACACACACACACAGAGAGAGAGAGAGAGAGAGAGAGAGAGAGAGAGAGAGAGAGAGAGAGAGAGATGGCTATTTTTGGCCAAAAGATCCATATGGGACAGAATTCAGTACAGCCTGAGTATTAAATATGCTTTTAGATAGAGACCAATCTGGGAATTCTCTGAATGGAACCATAAGAAACTATATGATAGATATAAGAACTGAGAATTTGTCCTAAAATAGATTTTTAAAAACTAAATAGTTTAATGACTTTTGCACATTTAAATTCTGTAGTTAAAGGATTAGAGCAGACATTTTTCCTAGGTCATTACCTATCGTATGTTTGCTGCAGTAGTACTTTTACTGTTGATATGTATTTTCAGAGTTCATAATATAACCTGTACGTTTATTTTAAGAGGTTGAAATCTGTCATGTGCCAGTTGTGAACCGTGTTGACATTTTCATAGCTGGCAGCTTTGAACTTCTGGTAACATGATTTCCCTTCACAGAGGAAGAGAAATCCTGCCAGGAGTATATTACCCAGAAGGCAATATATACCATTCTTTGACATGATATTCACAGCCACATTTTCCCAGGGGTATAGTGCTACATGTGCAGCCAAGTGTTCCCATTGATATAGCTGGAGCATCTACAAACTGCCATCAATTCGGTTTTTTCATTTCAGGTTCTGAATCTCCAAACCCATTTACTGATGTGGTTTGTTTTCTCATTTTTGTTCCCATCTCCCTACACCTTCTGGGTAACAGCAGGTAGGAGACATTTTTGCTCTTTCATTTTCTCAAAAATAATATTCCAATGCAGGTGATTCAAATACAAATTCCACCAATGGTATTATACTAGAATTGTTATGTTCCCCATACACTGGAACCTTTAGATTTGCACGTAATTCACCACAATTTCAATGAGAAACCATTAAGCAGGTGCATTGCTCTCCCACTGAAATCAATAAAAGTGTTTAGCTGGAATGTGCCCACAGATTCCACATACCTTGTTTGCATCCTTCAATCCACACTACTTCTCATTCTGACACAATTCAGCAGCAGCAAAAGAAGGGGAAGAGATAGGGCCAATGGCAGAATAGGACACGTGCTGCTCAGTCCTACTGGTATTGCCACTGAGAAGACTGTGACCATGCCAACCAGGACAAACATGCCCTTTCCCCAGGGAAAAGGAACAATCACTCAAAGAGTCTGTTTATGTTCTGGCAGCTGCTTTGTGTTAGTTTTTTTCAGTGCGTCATGTACCATCTGTACAGCAAACATCTACAAGGCTGTGCATAACTAACCTCTGAGATGGGCTTCATGGGTGACGGTGAAACGCCACCAACCATTTCTGCTTCCAGATGGCTACCCCTTCTCTGCTGTCTGATGGTGAACTCATACATTTCCTCCACTCACTTCTTTTGGGTAAGAGTCTGAAAAAGGGGGAGAACATTTTATACTTCTTTCAAGTTACACTTGATTTGTCTGGTACATCAAAACACCTGAGCTGTTAACGGTGATCAGAGATATCTCAATGTCGGGGCAAGGGAAATCTTATGAGCAGGAATAGCAAGTGAGAATTGGCTCAGCAGGTACTGCCCCTCACAAGCTCTGCTTACCCCCACACCATCCAGGTAAGTCACAGTGACATTAGGATGAGGAATGAGGCACTGGTCCACAGTGAGTCACTTATGTTCACTAGTATATCTATCTTTTGGTTCCTGGTTTTGTTTGTAATATATTGGGGGACGCCAACTTCTGCATTTTTGGAAGCCAGATTCACTACACAATATTTCTGGGGAGATCTCTGCTCTTGGAGAGCTGCCACTGCCAGTTGGAGGAAGTACTGGACTTAGATGAATCAGTGGTCTTGCTTTGTCCATAGCTCAGCAGCAGAGCATCTTCTGTTTATGCAGAAGGATCCTGGTCCAATCCCCAACATCTAAGGTACAGCTGGGAGTGAACCCTGAAATCCTGGAGAGCTGCTGCCAGTCAGTGCAGACAATACTGAGCTAGATGGACTAATGGTTTGACTTAGTATTATGCCGCTTCCTATGTCCCTCTGTATGAAAAAGCTTCAGATACTCGTTCAGAAAGGAAAGTTTGGGGTGGGGCGGGGGAATGGCAATCCCAGGGCTAAGTAAATAATGTTGCAGACTGGATGCAGATTCAAAGAAGAAAAGCACAACAAAATAAGCACAGTAGAATAGTCAGTCAGTTAAGCTTTTTTGTTTGGCTAGAACAACTGTGGTTATATGCACTTTGCCCAGCTATGTGACTTGGGAAGCCACAGAGATCAGGAAATGATGTCCCTAAAGACCAAGGAAGTAGTTCAGAGATTGACTCAGCTGAAGCAATGCACTTGGGAAACTTCAAAGCTTGGCTTATACGAGTCTGAGCTTTTCCATTGTGTGTTTTTGCAACAGGCCCAGACATCAAAATACTATTATTCATCAATTAGCAATATAAATGTGCTGATTTGCTTTACTTGCCTCCGAGTCTTCTTCCCTTCTAGTTTGAATCCTGGGGAGAAAACCTCTTGTGCAACATCCACTTTACCTGCAATAGAAACATAAAGAGTAAAAAGAGAATGAATCATTTTTAAAATATTTCAAAATTGTAATACTCAAAACCCCATATAATAGGAATTGAAGTTTGATTGACGAAACTGGAAAGATACACAGGCTCGGGTTTTATCTAAACTTATTCCAAGCCTTCAGACAATATGGAGCAGGTTTTCTTATTTGGCCCTGATAGTTATCCCTTAGTGGCCATTGATAGCTTTATCCTCCATTAATTTGTCAGCTCTTCAGTGATTAGAAATATATTAATCCCAAGTATCTATCTTGGCCACTGACCAAATTTCAAAGGGTCAGCCATTTTTACCTTTCTTCTCTTTGCAAACTGTTGCCTAAAATTGCTCCGTGTTCTTGTTTTAAAACCTTACACTGTCCTTAAGACATCAGTTAATTCACTACATGTTCTCAAGAGATGTTCTTACTGTAAATACTACATCTTCAGGGGTTAACCAATATTGTATATATGTGGGCTTCGATCCAAATGCCTTGCATGAGCAGAAAGTCACTTCCATTTTTGCAAACCAGCTCCCCCTCCATTTGGTTATTCCCCAGTTTTGGTGCAGGTCCCTCAGGCCCCACCCCAAGTTGCTCCAGAGACTCACTCAGTGTTCAGGAGTAGCTTTTGAAGGCTGCAATGAGACAGAGGCAGAGGAAGAGACAGAGACACAGAAACACAGAGGCAGAGGCAGAGATGCCAGAAAGCCCCATTGTGTGAACAGAGGACTGTTCATGCTTCTTTGGATCCAAACTATGTGTACATTTACCGCTTGAATATTGTAATTGTCTCTAATACTGATGGGACACACAGAGACCGCTTACAGGGCATGTAGTGTCAATGAGGGGGGTCGCTTTCCTGAGTCTTCCTTCCAAGCTACTAATCAATCACACCAGGAAAAAACAGACCAAGAACTCAGGCCAATATAAGATTCAATAGTGAGATTCTCACTATTGAATCTTACTTATTCAATCTCACTATTGAATCCTACTTATTCATCCTCACTATTGAATCATACTTATTCAATCTCACTATTGAATCTTATATTGGCCTGAGTTCTTGGTCTGTTTTTTCTTGGTGCATTTACTAACGGGAACTCCAATTTATTTAACTAATCAATCAATCAATCACACACAGGCACCGAACAGGTTACCAGGCTTTATTGGCTTCTTCTCTGGCACCAGCTACAGAACATCAAACAGCAAGTCCAAAACACAGCATGTTCTCTCCCTCCCCCAGCAGTTTAACTCAAAGATTTATAGGGGCTGGGGAATGCTGGCAACCAGCCAGCCCCATCACATGCTCCCACTTTGAGGACTAATTGTTACCACCTGCCCGAGGGGCCCTACCCAGCAATACTTGCTCACAGGATCACTACTTCATGACATGTAGAACCTGAAAGTTCCAGAGAAGAATGAGATCACAAGGCAAGTGGAGCTGCATGCCACCCCTTCAGACAAAGTTGGGTGGTTTGATTGTTCCCTCTCAAAGGCGGCTTACAACATACCATACCTAAAAACATAATAAAAACATCAGTCCTTAAAAACTTCCCTGAACAGGGATGCCTTCAGATGTCTTCTAAAAGTCAGATACTGTAGTTGTTTATTTCCTTGACATCTGAAGGAAAGGCATTCCACAGGGAGGGTGCCACCACCAAGAAGGCCCTCAGCCTGGTTCCCTGTAACTTTTCTTCTCACAGTTAGGGAACCAGCAGAAGACCTTCAGAGGAGGCTAAGTGATGGGGGTGGAGACGCTTTTTCAGGTATACTGGGCCAAGGTCGTTTAGGGCTTTAAAGGTCAGCACCAACACTTTGAATTGTGCTCGGAAATGCTACAGATGGACAGCATTATTATTGTGTATTGTGCAACATAAACTTATAGAAGCAAACTACAATGGATTTGGGCAAAGCTCAATTACCTATGGTTATTTCCACCAGATTCCATTGGCAACTACTGTAAAATAGAATACAAATCTATGGAAGAGATCAATGTCTCACCTCTTCAAGGAATTTTATGTTTTCTCTTCACACTCCTTGCTAACAGCAGCAATCTATCACTTTTATCTAGTAGGGCAGGGAGTGAGGAGGCCTAATGATACCACCCAGTATTTCTGGGAAGATGTCCAGGGTGCTGGTTGTTTAGAGAAAGAGTTGAAACTTTTACCTCTTAGGTTGCAAATGCCTAGATGGATCTTCATGCAGGGGCAACATTCAGCTGTGGGAAACAGGAAGGTACACAAGGGGAAGGGAGAACCCTCTGTGCAGTATTATAGGTGGGAAAAGATATTACAGGAAGACTACGCCTAAGACAACACAACTGGAAATTGTAGGGAGGGGGAAGGAACTGAAAATGAATGCATGTCTGCCAGAAGCTCTGTTGAGCCTACAATATTTATTAAATGAAAAAATATAAAAATTGGACACTAGTTGACAAACAATGTTGGAGATGAGCAGAGACTTGCTGCCTTTCTTGCATCTCCCCTAATCATTGTCAGGTCAGGAAATTCCAGATCAGGAAGAAAAGGTCTGCAACATGAAGATGGCTTTTGGCTTACCTTTCCTTCTCTGTTCATTTATCTTATTCAGCAGTAAGTACATTTGCCAATATAAAGGGCCTAGTGATCTATCTTCTGATTTATACTAAGATTTAAAAGAACATCTCTTGGAAGACAGCCGATGAACTGATGTCACAACTTCCAGTGTGTTGGCTCCCCATCTGGTGTTTAGTGTTGAGTATGGTGCTAATAAAATGATCTGGTTTACATCTATGCAGCATTTAGAATTGATCTTGGCAAGTGTCAATGGACTTACCAAAAACCAAACATTTCCCATACATTCAGAGGTTGAATCTGACGTACATGCACCAATTCCTTTACACACTTTTGGCCTCACATGTCTAGGCTAAACACTTAAAGAGGGCTACAGACTAAGGAGCACTTTTGCTGTGGAATTTCTCTGAGTTATACACAATTTTACATTGAACTGTTTTTCAAGGAAGAAAACCAAGATGCAAGCACAACAGAGAACTATACACTATTTTCATTCAGTTCCCACCACTTCTTGGGATTTCTCTTCTCTCTGTACTCCATCTCTGTCCTTTGGGGACTTGCTAACATGAATTAGGGAATTTTGCATTAAAATGTGAACCAAACTGAATTTCTCCCTTATCCCACACCTGTGCTATTCTTCATTATAAAAATCTATGCCCACACTGCATAAAAACAGTCACAATATCAGGTTTTTTATAAACTACATTAATTAGCATTAAAGGAGAAAGAAAACTCTCAGTGACACAAATGGGAAGCCCCCTCTTCCTCAAGACTAATTGGGGAAGGATTTTTACTGAGCTCATGGCTGGGAAAGGAAGTCTTAAACCTTCCCATGGGCTGCAGTGCTGATGATTATTTCCCCTTTAGGCCTCATATTTAATTTTTGAGAAAACCACAACATGATTATCTTGCACTGTTGTTGTTGTTGTTGTTTAGTCGTTTAGTCGTGTCCGACTCTTCGTGACCCCATGCACTCCTGTCTTCCACTGCCTCCCGCAGTTTGGTCAAACTCATGTTCGTAGCTTCGAGAACACTGTCCAACCATCTCATCCTCTGCCGTCCCCTTCTCCTAGTGCCCTCAATCTTTCCCAACATCAGGGTCTTTTCCAGGGAGTCTTCTCTTCTCATGAGGTGGCCAAAGTATTGGAGCCTCAGCTTCACGATCTGTCCTTCCAGTGAGCACTCAGGGCTGATTTCCTTCAGAATGGATAGGTTTGATCTTCTTGCAGTCTATGGGACTCTCAAGAGTCTCCTCCAGCACCATAATTCAAAAGCATCAATTCTTCAGCGATCAGCCTTCTTTATGGTCCAGCTCTCACTTCCATACATCACTACTGGGAAAACCATAGCTTTAACTATACGGACCTTTGTTGGCAAGGTGATGTCTCTGCTTTTTAAGATGCTGTCTAGGTTGGTCATTGTTTTTCTCCCAAGAAGCAGGCGTCTTTTAATTTTGTGACTGCTGTCACCATCTGCAGTGATCAAGGAGCCCAGTGATCAAGGAGTGATCAAGGAGTGATCACAAGGACTTGATCACTGCAGTGATCAAGGAGTACCTTGCACACTATTAACATTAACATAACATTCAGTTAAGTCCACAGACGTCACTTTTTGCATTTCACAGCCATTTTGCCCCCATTTCCATTTTCTTCCCCAGAATGGCTCACACACACACACAAACACAACCCCCTCCCAACTAAGGGTAACGCTTTATGCAGCTGGACTCTGGTCGATGAACGCTTGTGCCATAATAAATATGTTAATGTGCTGAAAAGACTGAGTTGCCTGGTTTGAAAGCATTATGGGAATTGATTACATTCAGAACACAAGCAGAAGATGTCATTCTGTCTGCAAAAGGCTTTTGAGCCAGTGGAGGGGTCTTGCTGGTGGAGGGAGGGAGCAGTAGTATTTGCTGGTTCCTCCTCCTCCAACTCCCCACAGTACTTCCCACACAAAGCAAGAGGGATTGCTGGGAGATATAATAGGAATAAATATCAGCAAAAGTTCTCTTCTCCCCTTCACCTGTGGGAACAAAGCTAGTTCCAAACCTATTAGTCACAAAAACTATAGCCAGTTTTTAGAAAATCTGTAAATCATGCCAAATGAAACTTTTTATTATTATTTCTTAAAGAGTGTAGAATGCCACTGTGGAGCTTTCTATGTGTGCTCACTTTCCTATTATATTTTTATGACAACACAAGCACACTGTCCACTGGGAGAAAAATTCTTACTGAAAAGTACAAACACTCCCAACATGCCTTATACAAACTGGAAAATCAAAGTGCATATTTAACTGCTTTTCCATCTCTGCTGCAACTTTTTATAGACTTATTAATGCATGAGAGCTACAAAATGGAAGCCCTGTGCAATAACAGAGGGAATAATAATGGAGGGAATCTTATAATTTAAAAAGTTTCAGAACAATATGGCAAGAATAGTTGTGGCAGCAACCAACTTTCCACTGGATAAGATACGGAGGTTAAATAAGGTATATTTATAGCTTAATTTGCTCATATAAACCTCAAACATGTAGCTGAAGGAAAAGATTCATCTGTGTTTATTTCTCTTAAAAATTACAAGACTAGACATAAAGTCACGCTTGAACTTTAGAATATGCATTTCCTCTCTATTTTTAGATATGCCTGGGAAGTTAGAAACTATTCCTGAGTGCACTGTTCAACTAGAATATATTTTTAGATTTCCACTTGGTAGGTTCAAAAGCATTAGGCCATTTCACAAATGAATATTTTTATAATTTCTCTTATCTGTTGTGCTCAAGCAATCCAGGCCATTCATGCCAGTTTTTAGCACCCTGAATACTGTTATTGATGTTAATATTTTAATGGTGTGTTTTATTTATATGTTTTATGGATATGATTCATGATTATATTATCTCTGCTGTTTTACTGTTTGCAAACTGCTTTGATCCTTTTTGGAAGGAAAGGCAGTATAGAGATAGTTTTAAGAAATAAAATAAGTGCCAAATAATTGAAACCATATGTTTCCTGATCTTTTCATCTACCCTGGTCCAGTACATCCATTCCACTTACATAATGCCTCTACAACACCTTATCAAAAGTTCAAAAAAAATTCTTTTATTTCACTTCCTTCCTTCCTTCCTTCCTTCCTTCCTTCCTTCCTTCCTTCCTTCCTTCCTTCCTTCCTTCCTTCCTTCCTTCCTCTAGAGTCATTTATAGGGTCTTTTACTAGAATCTACGTTCAGTTTGAAGCTTCTTTGCTTTTTTTCTTTCTTTTACTAGGGTCTTTTATTAGGGCCATATTTGCTGTCAGTGGAGGCAGGTTTCTTCCAGCTGGAACTCACCAGAACTCATTTCCGGCACCTCTCAGATGGGTGCAGTGGCAGAGCAAGCTGATCTGGCCCCTGGGGCAGCATGCGTACCCTTCACCCAGGGGCAGGGCCAGCCGCCCGTGAGGCGGGACGAGCCGGAGCAGGACACTCCACGGGGCCTCCAAGGAGTCTGCCTGCCTCCTCCCACTCAGCCGCCCTACAGCTGAGGGGGAGGCAGCGGGCGTACCATTTGGGGCACAGCGGAGCCTGTAGGCACCCAAGCCACCGCGTCACTCCCAGGAGAGACGTGTGACTCGGGCGCGCTGCAGGCCCCGTGGTGAGTGCCGCCCGGCATTTTGTCACCCCCCTCAGTGGTGACACCTGGAGTGACCTGCCCCCACTGCCCCCCTTTCCTCCGCCCCTGAGTGGGTGCCATTGCCATTATAAGAGAACAAGGTAAGCGTTAATGGTGACTTCCGGCACCTCTTTTTCTAGAAAAATAACACTGAGTAGAGGGATTTTGATAGCAATTTGATATTGCCTTAATTACTGCAAGAAGATTACTTTGGATTTCTCATGATTTTCACTAAACAGAAACTTGAATTATTGACATATTTAATTTCAGTACTGCTTTAAAAATTTCAGTGACAGCTATCATGATTTTCAGGAATTACTCTAGAAATGGTGCTCAGATATCCTATAACCATACAAGTATACAAGAACAGCAGGACCTTAATTACATAAAGGTAAAGGGACCCCTGACCATTAGGTCCAGCCGTGACCGACTCTGGGTTGCGGCGCTTATCTCGCGTTATTGGCCGAGGGAGCCGGCGTACAGCTTCCAGGTCATGTGGCCAGCATGACGAAGCTGCTTCTGGCGAACCAGAGCAGCACACAGAAACGCCGTTTACCTTCCTGCCGGAGCGGTATCTATTTATCTACTTGCACATTGAGGTGCTTTCGAACTGCTAGGTTGGCAGGAGCTGGGACCAAGCAATGGGAGATCACCCGTAATTGTTCAGACCTTTTTGATTAGCAAGAGTTTCACAATATCTTTCTTAAATTCATCTCATAAATTTAACTAGTGAAGCTAAACTTTGTCACTGCTTCCACCAAGACCAGATCCATAATGGCTACATAAGCATTAAGCACAAAGACTGAGTTGGCATAAGTTTAAAGAAATATGTTGTACATCTTCCAGCAAGCAGATTTTCCCTTCCTCTTTGCATGATAACTTACGTGACTCTTTGAGAGTTTTACAAAGAGACAAAATGTTGCATAGTAATAATAATAAAGAATCTTGTCTAGCACGTTGAACAAATACTTGCTCTCACTAGCCCCAGTTAAAAGGGTTCTTCCATGTACAGGACCTCTGTTGCGCACATGGTTCTCCTGTTAAAACATGGTGCAGGCGAAGGGTTTTCATTCCGTGTGGTGTGTCTCAGGGATAGCTTCATGCAATGCTAATTTTTCTAGAAAAAGAGATGCCGGAACTCCCCATGAACATCTCCCTCGTTCTCTTAGAATGGGAATGGTGCCCACCTGACAGCTGCTGGAACTGAGTTCCAATGAGTCCTGTTGAAAAAAACACCTGGCTTCATGTATTTTCATAATGTATGCACATACTTTCTTTTCAAATTCTACTGAATGTGAATGCCTTGGGTTGATCAGTGTTCATGTACCACAGAGCACTGGTAGACCTCTGGATCAGATAAAACACTTTCGGTTGTATTTAATGTAGCAATTAGTCTCAGTCCCTTCAGCTCAAGGACTTCCACCCTCCTCCCTGCACATGTGCCCCCTAAACCTGTTCCAGGTGCTTCCTAAATTCTCTGGAGCAGTGGATGGGGTGGCAGGAGAGGGGGGGGGAGTCTCATTGTGCTTGTGGTAATCCTTGCACTAATAGGATGAGTTAGGAGAACACCACCCTTTGCTCTCTAAAGCTATTTCCCCTTCAATCTCCTCTTTCCACTCACGGAATTAACACCCTTCCTAATATTCTCCATGAGAAAGCATATAACTGCCATTAAAATATTCTGAGAAAGAAAATTGAGTTCAGACCTAAAATCATTCCAACACTGCACGTGTTAGGCACAGCCAGCATTTAGGTCAGGGGTGCCAACTTAAATAAAATATTGAGGCGTCCAGGTAATCAACCACAAGACGTGGCACACACATACCATTTAAATGGCAATGCTCATCAACAGGGGAGGGGCTGGCCCCCTCAAATATTTTATGGGGGGGCTGAAGGGACAGAGAGAAAGAGGAGGAGGATCTGTGACAGAATATATAACTTCAAGAGAGAGATTTTTTTAAATGGCTTACATTTAAAATGACTAGCATACAACTGGAGGACAAATGCTTAGAAAAAAAACTTTGCAATTGACCAACTGACCGATGACCTATCCTCACTTGCCACACATGAACTAGCTACATATGGCAAACTACAGAAATTAGATACAAATTTAAATGAGCAAAACCTATGAAAACTGACCAATCTCTGTCCGCTTTTCGCTTCTACCTCCCTCCTAATATTCTTGTTGTTGTTGTTGTTGTTGTTGTTGTTGTTGTTGTTGTTGTATTGATGTAAACAAAAAGAGAGATACTACTTAAAAACCCAAACGTGGCATTTTTTTTGGAAGATCAAAGGCCACAATTTGCTTCTAAAATTATATTCTTTAAAGGCTTCTCTTGACTCACAAAATTTCCACCTGAAACCCAATAGTAAGGAGAAATGAGCTGGTGCTCTGCCATGGACCTTCACAGCCCAAACTTGTGTGCTTCTGTAGAAGAACGCCCTCAGTGTGATGAGGCCCACTACATTTTGGCTATTTTATTTGCGGTTTTAGGGAGTGATGCAATTTGAAGAGAGAGAAAAGTGTTGCACACTACATTGTACACATTTTGTATCCCAGGACTGAGCAGGGGATTAGCCATTTAAGAAGGTGGATTCCTGTCAAAGTCATAGCATCATGATGGCCCTGTCAAAAGTAATCACTGAAATAAGAAAATACTCCCCCCCCCACACACACACACCTTTGAAAAATTTTACAAAAACATTCCTGGGTTCCATGAAGCAAGCCAGCTGAATTCATAACGTGTCTGTTAAGGATTATATCCACACTATAAAACGAGGAAGAAGAAATATGTACACCATTAACTTCATTAGCGGCCTAAGGGACAGCTTGTACTCAGCTTTACTCAGGTTTTATAGTGCGACTGGTCTGACATGCCGACATGCCAAGTCAAGGCAGCTCAAGCATGCAGACCAAGAATTGGTTCATACCATAGGTGCCAACTCCCAGATTGAAAAATCCAGGATCGGCAGCACACAGAGCCGGAAGTCGCACTGCGGCCATTTTGGAACTGGGCAGAGCAGCACCGGAAGTCGCTTCTACGCATGCTCTGCCCATTTCCAAAATGGCCGCAGCGCCAGAAATCGCTTCTGCGCATGTCCAGAGACTCCAGACATGCGCAGAAGGAGCCTCCCCTGGCCGGTAAGAATCTGGGGGATTTACGGTTTTAAAAAAAAATCCGGGATGCCAGTGGGAAACGGCTGGAAAAACGGGGGTTTCCCAGGGAATACAGGAGACTTCGCAGCTATGGTTCATACAGTCTGATACCTCAACATGTGGTATCTGAAGCCTGGTGCTCATGTGGCCAAACATTGCAATCACAGAGATAGCTATGGGTGTATCTGTGCACAGCCATGGGTTGAAGAACTCAGAACTAGCGCAGGATATTGTGCCATTTGACCTACCCAACTCCATTTTTCCTCTTCCTCGCCTCCCACCCTCCTCCTTTCTCCTTCCAGCTTCCCATGACATGCCTGCAACACGAGAGAGGAAATACGCCCCAGACCCACATGTATTCATTGGAACATCTGTAGAATGCCGTATCAGAAGCTACATTGAATCAATTCCATATTAGGCTATTGTAAGTACTTGTAGGCACACTTCAGCCAATGTTTTCCTAGGGACGGTACAACACACTGTTATTCTGTGGGACCTTTGAGTCCACAGCAGGACTTTCCTTTTTTCCAATGATGACAGCATATAAGCAAACACTGAAAAGTGTTGGATTACTCCTAGGGTAACCTTTCCTTTAACAGAGTTTGGACTTTTAATTATTGTTATGTCTTAAGTATTTTTGACACGGGAAGCACTTTCTGCACTGACTTAAAAGAGAAAGCTACAGTATCTTGTTACTCCGGCAGTACAGGTCCAGATGGTTGAATGGAACTCCAGACTTAGCTGTCTCCCTTTCAGAAGAAAGGCATGCAGGAAATTGCGCTCAACGAAGGTATCATCACTGTGAGTTTAGTCCAGGCCAACTTTCAAAAGTGATAATTAATGAAGCCTGTGCTTTCACCTGATCAGCCTGCATGTCTTATGCTGTTTCTGTAGTGCAACATAGAACTCTTGGCCTGGAAGAATACAGAGCAGAATTCTTCTAAAAATCTTTTAAATGGCCTCACATACTAAAATTCAGCTTAACTAACTTACCTTCCCAGGCACAGCATGCACGTGCCACTGAGTAGAACCTTGGGGGGCAGGGCGGCTCCCTTCATTGAAAATTTGTGGGTGCCCCACAGAGTTGGCGCCTAGGTCAGGGACACAGGGCAGGCCAAATGGCCCACTCAACTCCATCCACTCTGCATCCCTGCAGTGCTGCCTGAGGTCTTATTCTACCTCATGGCAAGTTCTGTCCTTCTCAGAGCCTCCCTATTGTCCATTCAATGCATAGTGGCTTCAAGAAAAGCCTGTGCTGAAATGGTAGCTAGCGACTCATTATGTCCTCACGCTACTATGTATTCAATTTCTACATTCCCCTTTCTTCCCAATGGAGTCCAGGGCAGCAAACACGCAAGTGATAAAACAATGAAAACATCCTTAAAACAATTCCAATACAGATTCAGACTGCTAAAGGCGGCACCTTTCTAAGATGCCAATGGGGCAGAATTCTAAAGGATAGGTGCCACAACCATAAAAGTCCAGTTCCTATACAGTATTATTACGCAGTTGACTGGCTGATTTATTGCTTGCCTCTGATGTAGTGCTGACTTTGGGAATAAACTGGGGCAAGGTGCATCCTCCTGCTTTTGACTGGCATGTGCTGGGATTATTGCTGACTCATCCAATAAGGGCTTTCCCCATTCACCACAGTAATACTCTCATAGCTCAGAGCGAAGCTAGATTACATATATAGCTTTGGGGCATGCGCATTTGAACTAAGCTTCTCCCTAACAACTGGCACAGGAAATGTGTGAGATTTAAGACACAAACCCAGGAAGACCTTTAAACTGTTCCATTTATTTAGAGCAGCTGAGTGGAATTAACTATCCAGGCTCAGATTACATACGATGAATACAAACTCAAGTTTTATATAAATTGTCTCCATACTGTAATTATATATCTGATGACCTGTATTAGCTTATTTCCTGATCTCTCACAGCAAAATGAAGCACAATACTGGGCAGGAAAGCTGCAGACCTAAATGCAATTACAAGGGAGTAAGCCATCGGCCAATAACGCGAGATGAGCGTGCAACCCCAGAGTTGGTCACGACTGGACCTAATGGTTAGGGGTCCCTTTACCTTTACCTTTTTAAGCCCCATTGAACACTGAGGAATTTACTTCCAATGCATAGGATTTCATTGTAAATCAAGGAGGGGGGACCTGAAACCTTCCTTGTTGGACTACAACCCCCATCAGCCCTGGCCAGCATAGCCAATGGCCAGGGATGATGGGAGTTGTAGTCCAACAAACATATGGAGCATCACCCCTATCCCTGCTATAAATGAAGCAGTAGAGGGGTGAAGAACTGTGCTTACAGAGTAAACAGCATTCAGCCGATGGCCTGGAAGTTTCTAATTACATTCCCAGCATGCGCTACTCATGGCCCCTATATTCTATTCAAGGTAATAATTGGATTTCCACCAGCTGCTTGGTCATGAGCCCAGACTTGATACAGCAGTGTGTCCATAATCAAGAAGTAAACTTGGCCCCTCGGTGATATCTAATAAAAGAGAATGCAATAGGAAAGTGTCTGCCGTAAGCGCTGAAAATAGCCTCAGCAATGTCCTTTTGTTTTCACAGAGATTTTTTTTTAAGCACAAAGACACAGAGTTTCCATCTAAAAACCTAGTGGATGAGTAAAAGTCTGCAAATGCTACAACTAGTTCAGGAAGACTTCGTGCCAAAGGGTCAATTAGGACCACATGGATCAGGGAGAAAAAGGAAGCCTATATGAGCAGGGCTGGCAATCCCTTTGACACACTGTGGTTGGCTTTGCAGGCTCAAATGTCAGAGGTTCGTGCTTTTTTTAAAAAAAAAAGCACAGCACTATATTTTGCCTTTTTTAAATTCAAAAATCTGAAGCAAATTTTCTCTCTCCTTCCCTCTTTACCTTGCTGGTGTTTCTATGAAGGCAAGACTACTCCACCTTGTACTAATGGGACTAATACTTTCTCATTCTGGGGTCTGGCTTTCAATATTGTCAGATGAGAAGGAATAGAATTGCCATACTTGGGGGTATCACACTTGCTGTCAGGACAGACCTTGAGGGCAGATATCATCCTGGCAGAATGAGCAAGGGGATCCCTAAGCACATCAGGACTGGCTCATCACATTTTGAAGTCAAGTACTGTAATACACATTGCAGTCTAAAAAGGGAGTGCCCCTCTAGGAGCACTAAGTCCATGGTCCCAAATACCCAGGTGCTAGAAACAAAAGATGGCTACCCATATTTCCCCCTGCATAGGAGCTTCTCCAGGGCACTTCCTGGCCATGGATGGAGAGGAAAACAGTGTGCACTAGGATGACCAGTAAGTTTTGCACTATGTAGCAGTTCTGAGATACCATCTGTTCACACACATTTCAATCATTGTGCCAACCTGCCTGGTGTGAACTGTCTGGAAAAGGAGCTTTCTGTGCCATGTGCCACCCTTACTCTTCATTTTGGAATGATAGCAGTGAAAGGGCCAAACAGTCAATTAGTTAGGGGACAAGGCAAAGTTGGATCAGGAGACAAAATGAACAGGCTCAAGCAGAATGAGATCAGGACAAGCAGACTGGTAACAACTGAGCAGAATAGTTACTGATTAGGTTCAGGAAGGAAAGGGTCGGTGCAGAGCAAGTCAAACAAGGCAGCAGGCAGGAGGTGTTAAAGGAATAGGATCTTACTGGGGCAGTTGAGCAGCTTAGCATCCCCATTCTGTTTTTTTCTAAGGGCTGCTGGGAGGCTGGAGCCAAAGAAAGCAGAGAAGCTCTCATGATCTTAAGGTTCAAAATGATCAAATGACCGTAGGTTCAAAGTGGAAAGTGACCAATCAGATGATACGCTATCTGCACACAGTTATAAGTTCAATTCCTTGCAAGAGCCAATGGCTTCATTAAAATTTAATACCAACAAACCACCACAATCTATTTGTGTCTATAATGCTGCATACAGTATATATGAAATACAGGGAACTCCATAAAAGGAGAGCATAGCATTTTTATACCTGTTTTTATATCCTGCTCTGATCAGGAGAGCTATGCTGTTACAAAGCCTAGCAACAGCACAAAAGAAAGAAAATGCTATTGCTATGTTTTGTAACAGCATAGCTCTACTGGACCGATCAGCAATGCACAATTCCTTATTAAACACAAAAAGCATCTCACTTGGGGAAGATCTAAACACCAGGGGGTGGGGTGGGGAGAGAACCACTATAAATAAGTCAGATACGGTATCAGATCTCTTTAACAAAAGAAAAAAATCTCTATGGAAATGTTTTCTGCTCTCTGGCACCATCTGGTGTTGCATGTTTATAGCACATTCAACTCGCTTTTTTTTTTTTTACTAATGTAGCTGAGTCCTTGGTATCTAATGGGCAAAGAACAGTGGGAATTGTTTATTCTCAAGGGGCAAAATGAGAACTGTCTTGTTAGCAAGCTTTGTGAAGACCTTCAGGATGAAAACCTAGAACAGAACAGAACAAAGGGTTTGGAACTTAATTCATATTGAGATACAGCCCAGGCTTTTAGCCAACTGCTTGTATTCACACACAGTAAACACAATCCTTTGAAACACCTGCTTAATGTAGACATCAGACTGATGAAGGGAACAGAAAGCTCGTTCTTTTCCCAATCTTTAGACTTGACCAAGTTTAGAAGATACAGCCAGAGATGACTTGAAGGAAAAAATATATTAATCCATGAAGGCGGCAGAGGAGAGAGTCAAGCAAACAATGAAAAGAAAACATACAGCATTTGGCTGGCGTACATTTTGTTCCAAAGGTCCAAACCTGCATTTGTTCACTAAAGAAGTTGAACTGCCCGAAAGTTTCATAGTTAAGCCTGGAGTCCTATACTAGGAGACAACATTGAACTCAATGGAAATTACTTTGCATAGGGTTGGACTGAGTTAATATATTAAACATGCAGGATTTTTCACAAGATGCTAATCATCAAGTTTGGACTGCTGCTACCACTACTTCATAAGGTGAAACTCAATTAAAGATTCATAAAAAGAAGAAGCTTAAAACAATCTTAACAAAGAGTAGCAATGAACGTGTGACAGCTTCTGAAAAGCAACTATAATAGCATTAAAAAGGAATTGTTAACTCTCCATATTGGTCCATATTTAATTTGAGTCCTGGAAGAGGCCCGGAGGAACGTAACCCCCATGCAAATTGGAGGACACTTGTATATGCTTTCAGACAGCAACGTGTTTGTAAACTTTACCTAACATTTTAAATACCACTAACAATGGATAGGGGGAAAACAGAAATTGTATCCATTTTACACATGAATGAACATCATGCACTGGTGATCAAGTGCTGCCAGGTTTCCCCTGATTTCCAGGACCCGGTGTTGTCTATACAGTAGAAGGTTCAGGGCAGAACCTTATTTTAAAACTATGCATAAATCTCACTTAAATGAAAGAGTGGATAATTCCACCTTTCTAGTAGGAAAAGAGAGATAAATGGAGAAGGCATATCAATATGTTGTAAGTCATTGCAGGTTCAAACACCACAGATTGAAAATCGCAAGTCTGATGTCAGGAACATGCACAGTTCTAGGGGTAAAACCTAAGAGACACCAAAGCACATTGGGGAGGGTAACCTTCATTCTACGGCACTATCGGATACATGAGCACAGGACTGGTGGATCTAATAAGTTATCCAGCTGTTCGTTTGTTTTTTATTCTTATCCCCACTTTACGCAATTTCACTTATGTGTGCAGGGGCTCAGAACGTAACCCCCACCCAAGTTGGAGGATGCCTCTATATGCTTTCAGGCAGCAAGTCAAAGAGAATCTGGGATTAATGCAAGTTTTTCTGCCCTTTTTCAAAAGGGTTGCCACTGAGAAAATGCAAACAGATAAGACATTCAAAATCTGACCAGCAAATCCACTTAGGTGAAAAACTTACAGGAGGCAGGCCAGTCAGTTGTGATGCAAGTAAAAGACTCGTTAAGTATTTCAGTAATTTTTGTGGTTGTCTGGATTCTTGTGGATAGGAGACGGAGAACAGAATCTTGGTCTTATGTACACATCTACTGTATGTTGTGGTTGGTGAATGATGGCCAGTAATTTATAATGGATTGGAAACTACCTTCCCATTTTACAAGATGCTTTCTTAAACACCTCAGGCCCCTATGAAATATATGTTTGTGTTCCTTTGGGATATTGCACTATGTCTGCAGAGTTAGCGACAGCTGCATCTCTTTTAGTTCAGCTTTTTCAAGGCACAATGTTTTTTTTTTAAAAAAAGTTCCCACCACAGACTGGGCTGACATTTTGAAAAGCAGCAGCCCTTCTGGTAAATTGCAGCCAATGCTCATGACACATCACTACCAGTCAAAGGTGTGAAGGAACTTCAGTGACGTGTTACTTGTAAATGCACAGAGTGGTGGTATATTGAGTATTGATTCAAGACAGCTGCAACAGTAACCCGACATGGTGGATTCTGAGCTGGAATGTAGCTGCCTTGAATATATTCAGCCCTTCCCTACAAGAAAATCCCCACCCAGTTTATAGCGAAAGACAAGTTGTTAGCACTTCTAGAAACAGAAAAGCTAGAGTGCAACAAGAGGTGCATCACAATCTGGTTGAGAGACCTCAGTTCCTTCTTCTGCTATGGGGTCAACTCAGATGAAGTGCTGAGCTGGCAGCTGAGAAGATAAAGGCTAAAATCCTAAACACACTTACCTGCAAGTAATAATTGCATGGGACTCAGTAGGACTTATGAGAAAACATGCGTGTAGGATTTCATTGTAAGGATACAATCCTATCCTCACTTACATGGAATTACCTACCTGTGATGCTAATTGAACCATGCCAAATCACATTGTGGCTTGTTTTTAACTACAGGCATGAGGTGATTTTATGTAGGAGTGCAGCATGGGGGTGCCCTCACTCCAATTTCAATGGGAAAAACCCTGCAATGTTGCAGGTAGTGCCTTTGGAACCAGTGGGGAATATTCTTATTGTGGTGTGGGAGCAGTAAATATCCCTGCCCTGCATGCTGTGTACCCCAATTAAAATTGCCCTCAAGTGCATTATTTTTTAACCACATTATGATTGGGAGTGATGCACTTAGCATCATGTGGACTTAGGCCCTGAGGAGACATGCATAGGACTGGACTCTATGTCATTGGTATGAGCTTTCATGTGCATGCACACTTCTTCAGATCATGCATACACACGAAAGCTCATACCAATGACAAACTTAGTTGTTCTCTAAGGTGCTACTGGAAGGAATTTTTTTATTTTGTTTCGACTATGTCAGACCAACATGGCTACCTACCTGTAACTGGATAATAATGATTCACCTTGTGACATTTTTCAGTGAGAAACAGAATGAAGGAAAGCAAATCTATTGCAAATTCAAGATGTTATATAAAATATAAAGTGGTTGTGGTGGCAGACCACCTCGTTGGTTACCCTAAAGCAACCCCGAGACATGCTGCTTCCTGTTTTGCTTCAGTTATTTAGCGGGACAGCTAGAAAAAGGATTTTTGAAAAAGCTCTAGTCTTGCTCTTTTTGCATGGAACATGGAAAATAATGCTCATTTATGTCTTAATGTGCCATAGAAGTTGGTTTTGAAAGGGAAATGCTGGTGTGGCCACACCAGAGCTAAAATGTTTGGGGATGACCGCATTTTATATTAACAGAGAAAAGCATTAATCTGAATTACACCATCAAAGAAGGCCATGTGAAAATACCAATACCTCAGTAAAAGCCAAAATTACACAGTTGAGATTCTTGTAAATAGTTGTGTTTTTTTCCATTTTCCAGTAATGAATGTCTGCAGCAACACTGCCGTCTAGAGAGCAGCTCTGTAAAGATCAGGGAGTTGATCGTGAGAATAGAGATTTTGTCAAGTCAAACAAAGGGACACGGGTGGTGCTGTGGGTTAAACCACTGAGCCTAGGGCTTGCCGATCAGAAGGTTGGTGGTTCGAATCCCCGCAACGGAGTGAGCTCCCGTTGCTCAGTCCCAGCTCCTGCCAACCTAGCAGTTCGAAAGCATGCCAAAATGCAAGTAGATAAATAGGTACCGCTCCAAGCGGGAAGGTAAACGGCGTTTCCGTGTGCTGCTCTGGTTCGCCAGAAGCAGCTTAGTCATGCTGGCCACATGACCTGGAAGCTATACGTCGGCTCCCTCGGCCAATAATGCGAGATGAGCACCGCAACTCCAGAGTCGGTCACGACTGGACCTAATGGTCAGGGGTCCCTTTACCTTTACCAAGTCAAACAACAACAATAACAGTAGTAACAGACGAAGAGCCGTAATGGGATTTCTTTGTCATGTGTATGAAATGTGATGAACATCCCTCAATGAGCAAATCTCAGGTTGCAGCTTATCTGAGTTGCAGCCCTATCCCATCTCATCTGATTCTTGTAGGACTATAAGATTCCAGCTCTGCATGTGCTTAGCAGAAAGTGCCCAGCCCTACTGAGTCCAATGGGGATATGTGTGTTGAGGACTGTAGCTGCCGATGTGTGCTTTCTGTCACTTGTGTTCTCTCTGCGATGCAGAGTGCAATCTATAGATGAGCTGAAGCTAAGAGATAGTGACTTGCCCAGTGCTGAACAACAACTCTGTGGAAGAGGTAAGGCTTGAACAGAAATCTCTTGGGTCATCACTGTAATGGATTCAAGCCTGTATGCCAAATGAAGCCTGGCTTCGATTCAGTGCTTGTCCAGCTGCCAGGAGAGGTGTGTTCTATTTCGAGGAAAAAAGGAAAACAACCACTGCCCCCATTCTAATTTGAAACCTAATTGAATCAATTATTAAATTAAAATTTCCTAAATACAGTTCTTCGCAGATTCGTGCCAAAATGGAAATGCCAGTGGCAGTCGTCCTGAGATGGAGGCTCTAATGTATCCTTCTGTAAACAGCTGCTCTGTGTTTCATCATGGACTTTAGCGAAACCATATTAAAACAAAGGAAAGCACATTAAACACGAACATTCTCATGGCACATAGCAATATTTCTGAGGTGACTATAAAAGGGGCTGGTGTGTGTGTGTTTTTAAAAGACTTATATTGGGAAAAGGGCCTGGGTGTTGAGCCAAAAGCACTCATAATTTATACCAGTTCTCAACTATTCCCGCTGTTCAAAGATTGCTTCAGAGGACACAGCTGTGCTGTTGTTGTTAAGGACAGCTAAGAAATGCCCACAGATTGTGGTCACCCATTACCAACTGTAATGTAATAGACTCTAATAGGAAACAATAATTCCTAATGGACAAAGTAACCAAACTATGTACTGTAGTCTTGAGTTTGGGAACATTGCGTTTCTCTGTGTGTTGTTTTTTTTTTTCTAAGTCTGAGAGGATATACAAGATGAGATGTGCAGCAGTCTTCCTCCCCTGAATTGTGGGGAGGGGTTTGGAACTGCTTGCTGCAAAGACCATGAATTTCAGTGAAACTGGACAAGGGGAATAACCACCGCAAGCACCACAAGAGAGCTACTTTTAGAAAAGCAAGTAGCTTTATTTGTTTTCATTTCTCATGTAGTCACCAAAAACAACAAATCAGTGCCTGTTAGGGCACTTTTATTCTTCTTTCAGTATCTGGGAATTTAACCAGAGTCCTCAATAATAATCGTCTAAAAATTAACAAAGGGGTGGGGACAGGGTTTTGCTAATAGAAAGCCACTTTTCTGGCAGGGGTGGAAGAGGAGGCACCCATCAACAGCATGGGCAACAGCAGAGTGCTTGCCAAGTCTCCCTCTCCTCCAAAAGCTGACTAGAAAAATAAATCCACTTAGCTTGCTCCAGTTAGACCCTCTCTAAATCTGTTGTTCTGTTATATTGCTTCCTCATTTCCTAGCTTCTAATGGGACTTGGTGCTATAGAGTCAGTGAACTCAGAGCTGGTTTTTGTCGCACCCAGAATACTCACACAAGCACTCCCAACCACAATGTAGTCACACAGAGACTTCGTAACTAGATTGCCTCTCTATGGTTAAATGCAGTGACAACCCCTACCCACAAAAACTTGTTGGTAGACAATCTGTTGACATGGTTGGCCGGTTGTTTATGCTCCTTAGGCGTTTCCTAAAGATTAAACTATCTTGTGTTTATTATTTATAACGTGCTTTTCTGTCAGTCTCAGAAACCATCCAAATGGTTTTGCGGGTGAGGAGACATATCCATTTATTTATTTCAAAATGTATCACACACTTCCCTGTCAAAACAGGAACCAAAAGTGGGAGAGATAATTCAGCGATTCCAACAACCGCAGTCACGACCAGCCCAGTCAGCTTGCTGCCTGAGGCAAAGTACAAGATGGCACCCTTCCCTTCAGTTCCATGAACAGAAAACAGACTTTAGCGTCAGCTGAATCTTTATTGAATCTGAATCAATCTATCTTGAATACTAGCAAAGGGATTGTGTTTTCTACTGCCCCTGAGAGCAGTAGGCTAGCTTAGGGAGCTCACAGGGCAGCTCTGTCCTTCAATATCTTTTGTGATTTTTACCTACTGTATAATGAAACTAACTCAGCTAAAATGAGATACATTAAATTGATTTTAAATTAATGAAAGTAGGAAGCAGGAAAGTACACTGTTTTTCTACAATGCAACTTGAGTAATTTTTGTGGTGTGAACTTACTCTCATTTTTGACCTAAGGCATTAAGTACATTGGATTTCCAACTCCACTTGGCTCATATTGCTAATGTGAGATGTATTTACAGGACTGGGGAAGACCTCCGCTTCACACCACCAAGCACTGGCAGACACCATGATGGGGCTGCACCGTTCACCTGACCTCCTTCTGGATGAGTCACTGAGGCATACCAGGACAAAGAGAGGGAGGCAAGAATGAGGTTGGTATGGTGTGAATATGGTAGCAGGTTCACGGGATTCACTCCACCAGCAAGTGTGAACCATCCCTCCCTAGTATGCAACAGCAACTCAGAGGGAGGTCAGGTGAGTCCTACCTCACTGTTGGCTATGTCAGGAGTGGCTGCTTGTCACAGAGAGCAAAGGCCTAGAGCAGGGATGGGGAACCATGGCCTTCCAGATGTTGCTGGACTACAACTCTCATCAACCTTGTCCAATGGCCATGCTAGTTGTGCCTGATGGGATGAGGACTGGAGGGGTACCTAAGCTAGGTGGACCAATAGCTTCAGTGGACCAATACAGCAGCTTAATTTGTCCACCAGCTGTTTTCTTCCTACAAACACTTCCTCCCCTTAACAGCTGCAGGTTTTGCAGAGGCAGTATGTATTTTTGCTTCTTCTTTTTCAGAGGTCATTTGTGTTCATAAAAGGGCCTGCCGGGCAAAGTTTGGGTGGCCTTACATTACATTATGAAACATTGGCTAATTATACTAATTAAATATTCTACAAATAAAAGGTGGGAAGAAGAAATGCTAGAATGAATTCTTTGCATTTCATTAAGCAGGCCCATCTTTTCTGTTTTTATGACAGATTGAGGTTTTTTTTAATTATTATTATTTTTTAAAAACCCTAATTTTCCAAAGTGGGGTAAGGAATAATATAGGTCAAGCCAAGTTTTGCAGGATATATAAATCCTTGCATAAATCCATTTGATGGGGAAAAAAATCTTTAAATCTCCAGCTTCTAGGAAAAGAAAGCATGTTGATCCTGGCATTGAATGCTAACCATCTACATATCATTTTTCCACGAACTACCAACAGAATAAGCCAGTTAGGCACATTTTCTGACATTCTTGCCTGTGAAAATCCTGCGTGTAGGGCGAACACATCAAGCTTGCCTTATTTATTTACAGAGCTCTGGCTTTACCAAACCCATGATTTAAATGTCAGAGAGAGCTCAGATTTGGGGGGGGGGGGTGTTTCGACTTCATCAATGCCTTTTTCACAGAGAATCTTGAAGATGTCAGTCTTGTGCATTCCTGTAAAAAAAAACATTCTGAATGCCAACCGCTAGAGTTTTTCCACTTTGCAGAGCACCCTTCCCCATCCTGTTGCTTCCCTACAGCTGCCATCAGGCCCAGCCAGCATGGCCAATAGTCAGGGATGGTGGGAATTGTTGTCTAGCAGGATCTGAAGAGCACCAGGTTGGGAAAGGCTGTCCTACCAATGGAAGAATGAGGGGGATCTTTTCCATGCAGAGCAAGCAAGGACTGAGGTCTGGTCCACTATTAACTTGTGGGACTCCAGCTGTTTTTATCTCTGGGACTATTTCTGCAAAAAGCATGCATACAGAAAAATGCCTGGAATTGTGTCACAAGCATAGCTGTCAAGTTTTCCCTTTTCTCGCGAGGAAGCCTATTCAGCATAAGGGAATTTCCCTTTAAAGAAAGGGAGAACTTGACAGCTATGGACAAGGTTGAACAGTGGTGTGGGCAGAATCGACAGGTTAATGGCCCTACTCCCATGCTGTTAACAGCAAGTTGTTAATAAATGAAGCCACTTTTTCTTGGCATGGAGAGGAACTCCTTTGAAACGCTTCACCTGCTTTATTTTTGCATGTCAGGATGCCATTTGAGGCACTGAACTAGAGCCAAAACATGAAAACTGGTAACTCTAGAAGCAAGGCAAAGGAACATTATTTCTTACAATGCTCACTAATGGCAATGTGGAAAAAGAAAGGCCTAGCTGTATTCGAGCTCAGTTACATTTTTTTTAAGGGTTCAGGTAAAGGTAAACAAGAAAAAGAAACAAATTAGTGGGTTTTGGGGGGCACACCTTTTGCAGGGTTGGATTGCCCAGTCTCACTGTGCTAAGTTAGCAACTCACAGCTGTGGGACAAGCAGGAATTCGAAAGGGGCTGCATTTCACAATCACAGCATGCTGCAAAAAAATGAGACCAGCTGAAATTCTGCTTCTCAGTTATGTGTTAAAGATGCAGGAGCCCAGTGATGAATAATGTATTACAAGATGCAAATTTTCCCATATGACAAAACTACATTTCATTATAAGTCAAACTCCATTGACCTAAAATGTTTATTCCATTTTTTATTATTGTAATTTATTATATGATGTAGGACTCTGCTGTGTCAGGACACTGATACTAGTTGTAATATCTGAGGATTTTATATTGCTTTTCCTGTTTTATTGTTATTTGTTGTGGATCTTGGGTTTGGATTGTCCCCCAAGACTCCCTAAAATATGGAACGAAAGTCCCAGTATTAATCTGCTTTCCTAGAACCCCATGTCATCCAGTATGAATTTAGATTTTTCAAATATTAAGCATAGAAATGCTTTTTAAAAGAGAAAAGGAATTAACACCCCCCTTCATATTCTTTCTCTCTCTCTCTCTCTCTCATATACCCAACACCACTTCTTTGTCTTAAAGTTCCAAGTTATGCTGACTGCAGGTCTTTCTACAATTTAATTCAAACTAATTCTGACTTGTCAGCATCTGATCAAGATATGACCTACATCTGCCACCCAGCTCTTTATTTTTGTGAGCGGCGAGCATGAACACAAAACTTCACACAAAACTCAGGAGAAAAGAAAACTGCCCATGCTAGGCTAGGCTAGAATTCTTAACAGGTTGACTAGGCCTTCAGAAGCTGAGGCAGAAAACACACCACCTTCCACCACCTTTATGCTATGACTCCTCCCACATGTATGCACTAAACATTGTCTGCCAATTTTGAACTCTTGGACAGGGAAACAAGCTTCACTTTTCTCCAAACAGCCAATGTTGCCGCTCAAAATTTGCAATCCTTCTAAAATCTGAACTGAGGGTAACTCCCCACCTGGGGGTGGGGGTAAGTTGCAGATATACTTTCTGTTGGTGCAGAGTCCCCCCCTCAGTTTTCTTTCCTCTTCTAGAGGAATAAAGCCCTCTATGTGGAATTCTTCCCTGTCCAATATGTGAATTCATAGCTGCTGTCCAAACTTCCCTAAAATAGATTTTGAATGCTGCTATTGACTAGTTTATTTTTCAACCAAGTTTAGGATTAATAACAGCTTTGGGATCTCTGTGCGCTAGACAAGCCAGTTGGATGACTTCACCAATGGCAATACCTAGTGGAGCCCACTGCAGTCAAATGGAGCGCTTCCATTCACCTCTGTGGGCTTTGGGGTGTCTCCCAAGATGACACATGTGAGTGACAGTGTTTTCAAACAAGCATGATAAGGGAGGTAATTTTAATCTGGAGATCTTTATAGTCTGGAGTAAATAATATAACTCTACATAAAGAGAGAGGAGAGGGAAACACCACAAAGCCAATATCACTACTGAACTTCTAGATGGAAAGATAATATGATAGATAGATAGATAGATAGATAGATAGATAGATAGATAGATGATAGATAGATAGATATAGATCTAGGCAATGCTTTTTTCTGGGGGTACATGGGGGTACGCATACCCCTAAACATTTTATGTTTGGCCTCATTGAGGGGCAATATTTCAATATGAGTAGGAATATGAGACTTTACCTAAACATTTTTTTTATAGAAAAAAAGCACTGGCTCTAGTGCTTTTTATATCCCAGATTTTGGTATTTGGGGCACTGTTGTTTTCTGTACTGATATTCAAGGTACTCACTAGGACGAAAGCAGATATACACAGGAGTGGGTGGCATGGTGGGGCAGAGCTGTGGAGCTACCCAAAACAGGTGTCACAGCCATTTACCTGGATGGTGTATGAGCAGGGCAGGGTGGGAGTGAAGTCAGGGCCGCACGGGCACACTGGTGGAGCCAATTCAGCACTTCTGCTGGTGTGTCCATGCTTACCCTCCTCTGCCCACCCAGTCCCCGTGCTGGTGGGCAGCAGCAAGGCTGGCATCAGGAGGGCAGCTCAACAGCACCACCCCACTGCACCAGCTCTCCTGGACACACACACACACACACACACATGCAACTGGATCCCAGAATACAGGGCAGGCATTTTACTTCCTGCAGCTGAAAAGCCCAATATTGCAATCTACCATGTTTCCCCTATTTTAATACGTAGTCATAAAGTAAGCCATAGCAGGGTGTTTTTTTTCAATTGCGAGAAATAAGATGTACCCAGAAAGTAAGCCATGGTGCCGCCATTGTCCCCATCACCAGCGAACCAGCGAGAGGCGGAGTTCTGCCCTGCCTGTTCCTGACACATGGGGAGACCAAAAGGGAGAGGCGCGAAAGAAAAAGACGCCTCTTCCTGTTTCTGATGTGCGAAAGCAGCAAACCAGCAAGAGGCGCGGGGGGGGGGAGGCGCCCCTTGCCGGAGTTCTGCAGCCTGCTTCTGGCGTCCAGGGAGCCAGAGAGTGAGAGGTGGGGGGGGGGAAGACTCCTCTCGCCCAAATCCTGCCAGAGCTCGGGGACCCTGCCGCCACCACGGGCTCAGAGGAGACTTGCCCGATGAAGACGACTGAGGGAGTGGGAAGCACTGTCGTGTGCAAGGAGATAAATACAGGTACGGTAAGAGGGAACCCCTGTTGGGAACTTGGCACTTTTGAAGCTTGTCTCCTTCCCTCCCTCCTCCCGTTTATTAGCGTTGCCCCAAGGATTGCCTCCCTCCTCTTCCTTGCCCAGCCACTGCTGTTTGTTGGCTGGAGGTGGGAGGATTTTTAAAAATCTGCTGAATAAATGTAGATTGCTGTATGTTCCCGAAGAAGACGATTTAATTATAATTGAATAAATGTAGATTGCTGTACCGTACCAAAATGACGTAATAAAAAAATAAGACACCCCCCCCCAAAAGACACCCTGTGTTTTTTTGAGGGAAGAAATTATAAGACAGTGTCTTAAAATAGGGGAAACACGGTAGTCTGTTGTTTCCTTCTTTGTCAGATTTCAGGGATCAAGGTCATACTTTCTGGACAATGGTGGTGTTTTTGGGATCCTCCAAGCCCCCCCCCCACAAACCCCTGTAGCTCAAACTGCATCAGAAAATTTTAGTGCATCTGCCTTCCTTCCTTCCATATGATGGTACCACCTCTTATATCTTGGCAGAGAGAAGGATTTAATGGCACATGAGGAATGCTTGCTCTGAGGAGCATAGGCCTAGTTTAGATATAACAGATAGCCGAAGTTTAGCCTCCTTTCTCCCTCTAGTGCTTGTCAGAGGAATAGTTTGGAAGAATACACTTCCCAGTTAAAAACTAGCCAGAGTTTGGGAAGTGCAGTTGGTTTAAACTTTGGTATATTGGTACAAGCCAGGAACAGACACCAGAGGAATAGTTTGAAAGAATACATTTTAAACCATTGTGTTCCTCCCCCCATAAGCCAAAATAAGGATGCTTGAGGGTGAAAGGATACTCTTTGTGAATTCTGTTATGAACTGACCTGATCCACAGCTCTTGGGTCAATGTGAGGCTGATAAAGTGGTAATCCTGCAGATTTAACATTTCTATGAATTTTGCATTCTAGTTATTGGAAAATGTGTCAAAATATCTATTTAAATATGTGGAAATACACGCTCTCTTCTCAAACTATGTTTGGAACTGCAATTTTTTCAAGAAAGTATTTTAAAATATGTATTTAAATATATAGATTTCTTTTTAAAAAAAATGACAGATTAATGCAGGAAGAGGAGGGAATGTGCTTGTGAAAGGACATATAAAAAACTGACAATGGCTGGGAACAGATTGATCTGTCCTCCATCCTAGTTTAAAGACATAAAAACAAACTCTGACTACTTTAAACATGGACGGTAGATGCTTCCAGTCTCGTCTTGTACACATAGTGCTATACCATGGTTTAGTATTACATCCAAATTATTTCAACATGGTGGTGTGGTGATTTTCTCCCCAAAAGGCTCTTGAGTCCCTCTTCTTGCCATATAGTTTAGTAACTGCTGATCATGGGATTTTAAAGTCTACTGCTGTGTTTAAACAGTACTTACAAGAATCTGCTTTCATCCTTGGGCAGAACAGTGCTGAAGGCAAAAGAAAGAAAACCATAAAAATTATGGAATGCAATTGTTGTTTTTTGCAGTTTCAAATTTAGCTAAAACCAATCAAGTAGACATTTCAACAGAACAATAAATCCACAAGAAAAGGCCACCTGCAGATCAATCTGTTACATCCTTGTGGGGAAAGCTTTGAAACAATATAAATTTGTGGGTGGAGAGGAGAAGCTTAAGCCAAACCAATGAAGAAATTATAATTTGTGAAGGAATCACTGAAGTCTTGTCTTTTAGCCATCCAATGTAGGCCAATATGAAGTCTGAAAGAATAGCCAGCTGGCTCAAAGACTTGGATATCACTGAGTGGGCAACTCTTCCAATATCTGAATGTGTGTTTAACCTTCCAGGGCAGTTTTGAAATCAAAACTCTGCTCTTTACTCTGAAATGCTAACTGAATTGACTGGGAGACATCAGATTATTTTTTTAACAAAAATTAACAAAATTTACCGTGTAAGAACTTCTTGTGATTTTGGGCCACATGAATTAGAGAAGTAAAATGTGTGCACTCATTGACTGGGACTTTATAAAAGATTGCTTTGATTCTATTTCTGCTTCTGTTGGCATTTGACAGATTGCCTTATATCCTCTTTAATTGACTAAGTTTTACCGGTATTTACTTCTTTAAAAATAAAAAATAAAAAAGAGCCCTTGATTGGGAGAAAATAAACAACCTCAACACCACCCTGTGTACAGAAGCTCGGATAGCCTCCGTCACTGAATCAGCCGGTCCAAAATCAGAACCAGATGGTAATTGCTAGGAACAAAGATGAGGTTTCAAAGAGAACAGATTCAATGCATTCCACAGTTCATAGTGTACTTTTTCCACAAAAGATTAACGGTTGCTTTAAAGCCATTGTATTTAGTGAAGTTGCGTATCACACAGCTACCTAGAAAGTGAAGCAATCCATTCTTCCGAGTTGAGGTCATGCAAGATTTCAGTAAACAATCAACTTTGATTTTCTGGGATCTTTGTGTTTTAAAAAAAGAATATGTCTGTCACATATTATATTCTGAAGTTCTGTTGATGGTTGAGATTTTGCTAAGTGCTGGAAAAACCTTAAATAGCTCCTATTAGCACTGCTGGGCTTTCTCACCTGCAGCTGAGTGGCAGGCAAAATGTTTTGCAATTCATTTGAACTGTATTATAATCCAGTCTGGAAAAATCTGTGTTGTAGTATCAGATGAAGTTTTGTTATCAGATAGCTCAGCGAGTCCAGGACTAATTTAACTAATTTAGATGATCACCTGGGAACATCAGAGCTCCTTAGAAAATGGTTTGGATGCAATATGATACATCCATTGATGAATATGAATGGTGACAAGTAATAAAAAGAGACCTGGCCCCATGTTACGTGCCAGCAAACTTTCTGGAGACGTCGTAAGGCCTAATACACACTGCTTTAGCTAAGCAAAAAGAGGTATGTTTTGAGGGGACATCATTTCACATTTTAGTAGTTGGGGAGGGGGTACTTTGAAGTGTCATTGCCCTCTTTTGTTAACTGCTGACTCCCTAAGCCTGGAGATAGGGAGGGATAAATTGGAAGGGTGTCCTTTGACACGGAGGTGTTAAGTAAGTCCACATCTTACTGATAGTCTGGGAGTAGGGGGCAATGACCCTCCCCTTCCTCTGAGTCTACCTATCAGCTGGATGGAGGATCATGGCCAGAGAACATGATTTGTACATACTAATTAAACTGTGCATTTTTCAGTCCCCATGGTTGTCAATGGCTGAAATCAGTGCAAGCGTTTTTGCTTTCCCATTGAAATAAACAAGCCTTAAGGAGCAGTCCTAAAGGCGGCTGAGAAGCTATTGGAAATTATGGAATGATCACTCGTATGGTGGAGAGCCAACACTGTGGTGTTGGCTAAAACAAGGTGTGTCAAGGATGTCAGAGGATGTCAGAGGATCTACCCTCCTTCCTCCATGACCAGGCATCCCCAAACTTCGGACCTCCAGATGTTTTGGACTACAATTCCCATCTTCCCCGACCACTGGTCCTGTTAGCTAGGGATCATGGGAGTTGTAGGCCAAAACATCTGGAGGGCTGCAGTTTGGGGATGCCTGCTCCATGACACACACAAAAACACACACACAATGGTTCCCAAACTGCTCCAGCCCTGAACTGGCATCATTAATTCCCTTACATTGACACAGGATTGCTCTGTTGAAAAGTATTTAACCATAGTTGTTAAAGTGATCCTATTTAGTTGATCACCTAGGATCTTTGGGAATGGAAAAAGTAACAAATCAAAACAAATTAACTACCAAACATTTCACAATAAGGGACAAAAGGTCCATATTCTCTTTTAATAAAATCAGGCTTTCATTAACTCAAAGTCTTTATCATGGTAGTTGCCAGTCACATCTCCAAACAAATGTTCCCCGTGTCAATTGAATCCACATTTTTGACACAGCTTTGTATTTTACAGGTTCCCACCCCCCCGTGAATTCTAGAACTGTAGTAAAATTATGTAACAAGGGACAAGTGGTTTAAACCGCATTTCTGACATTTGCAAACTTGCAACGCTGCAAATTTGGTGAGGATCGGTACATAATCTTCAAATTCATATAAAATGCTGTAGTGATGGAGTGTTGCTTAGCTACTCAACCACCTCTTATACTTTATTTAGTATTTAATTTGTATGCCACCCTTCATCTGTAGATCTCAGGACAGTTCTCAATGTTAAAATACAATATAAAAACACAAAATGTGTGATAAAAACAAGAACAAAACCACAAAGTAATAAACATCTCTCTCCCCCACCCCCTCCCATAAACACATTTAAAAGATGTTAATCAGTCAAAGGCTTGGTTGAAGAGGAACGCTTTTGCCTGGTGCCTGAATGTAATAATGAAGGTGCCACATGAACCTCTTTGGGGAGAGCATTCCACAAATGGGGAGCCACTGCAGAAAAGGCCTGTTATTGTGTTACCACCCTCTGGGCCTCTCATGGAGGGGCCTTAGAGAATGGTCTCAGGGTCCAGGTAGGTTCACATGGAGAGATGTGATCCTTCGTATATACCGTAGGAGCACTGGCTCATGCACAACTGAAGGTTTCACATCATCCAAATTTGTTCATGAGCCCAGTGACAGATCAACATGTAACCACATGGGGAATCAATAAGCACATGAAACAGGCCTTTGTCACCACTGTTTCTGCTCATGCTACACCATTTGACCTTTTCCAGTGCTTGCTTTTCCGTTACTGAAGATCTATAGAAATACAGTCCATATCTATATTCATGAGTTGCCTCGGGATTTCAGTATGACTTGCGTATGGCTAGTCTCATTATTATTTTTGCCTGGTACAACACCTAATAAGGAATCAGAAGTACAAGCGTACGCAATATGTTTCAGCAAAAAAAAGACTTCAATGAGAAGCTTCATTGCAAAACTTGAGTTTTTCAGCAAGTAAGATAGCATTCAATTAGGACTCAGTGAGGGCTCTGAGTTTCTTTTACACTAAAGATGTTACATTAACATAGCTGTACCTCACAGTACTTTCCTGTACAGCAATGAACAAACAGGAGGGGCAGTGAATCGGGTCATTCTAGGCAGCCACTTATTCTGCCAGACCTGCTACCATGCTATTGAGGACCTTCTTTGCTTTAAATTGTGCAGCCCCTGGACGTTTTACTATTAAATATTCTATTAAAAAGAGGAGGAAATTGTTCTAACAATCTGTCTTTCTTGGGCCTCACAGATACGCTTTCTTTCTTCACCACATTGCTTTTGCAGTTTCCAAACCACACATGTCCAGTTTGATGTGGGGTAGGGGGGAGGTGAGATCCAAAATATTGAAGACAAGGATAAAGAGCTAGTTTTAACAAGGTGAATAATGGGTATTCACTCAGCAGGGATATCATGATAGCCTGGGGTAGAACATGGGAGATAACTTTCGCAGATGTGTTTGGGTGTTTGAACAGAAAGGGAACAGCGAGAGATTTTGAAATATTGGGCAGTAAAAAAGCAGTACAACCTTGGCGAGCTTTTGAAGGAATCAAAGCATATCCCCAAAGCTTGTTGACTCCAAAAGGTGGGAGGGTGGCGGCAATGTCCACAGGAGTGAAAAAGGAGAAGCTGGCTAACATTTGGGAACATGAACACAAGAGTCCCTGTAGCTTGTGTGTAGGCAGAATGCCACACCTGGAAAAAAATTATGTTGGACTTCACACAGGTAGAGCAACACATCAGACTGCAGTGTGATATTTGTGAAATAGCTTCAGTGCCCTGTGATTTCACAGCAGGAGGATTCAGAGTATTGCTTTAAAATCTGTAATTTAGGTGAGAGAACCTTCCTAGCATAAACTGGAAAAGGCCTATGTTTTTCACTCCTCTGATTGCCTCAAATATTACCCCTGGCAAGCTAACCTGTCTCTCTTCAATTTCTCAATGTACAGACTGTGGTTGTTGAGTATTTGACTATATATATTTTCTTGTGATGTGCGAGCTCCCCCTGGTTTAGTTTGTGACAAGCTCAAGCTTTCTGAGCTTCCTTGGCAAGTGTTCAAAGAGAGCTCTTTGTCTCCCTGATAGTTTTTTCCCAGGTTCTTAACATTAGTACCTATAAGCTGTACGTAACATTAGTACATATAAGCTGTTGGTGTCTTTCTCCTATGCGTTATTGCACTGCCACCAGGAAACTAATACATGGTTAGGGCTGAAGGCAGCCCTGTTTAGGGAAGCTTTTAATGTTTAATAGATTATTGTATTTTAAAATTCTGTTGGAAGCTGCCCAGAGTGGCTGAGGAAACCCAGACAGATGGGCGGGGTATAAATAAATAAAGAAATTATTATTATTATTATTATTATTATTATTATTATTATTATTATTATTAGACTTGCTCCCTAAAATGAATACACATGGATGCTTCCATTTTCTGATTGGAATGAAGATCTATAAATAACATGATTATTCTATACTTCCAACTACCGAACACTCTAGTGTGGCGACTCAACCACTTAGATCTGCGGTTGGGCAACTGGCACTTTTACAAGTGCCACATTAATGTTTGCCTGCACTTTCGAGAAATTGGCCCTTTAGAATGGCAGCATCTGCACTTTGGAACTCCCTGCATATTGATATTGGGCAGGTACTTTTACTGTACTGTTTCTGACATCTGCAAAAAAACAACAAAACTATTTGTTCCAACAAGCCTATGCATTCATGTAGTTTCAACACATAGTCTTGATGCAACTTGTTTTGAATTACAGTATTATATTTATTTGTATGCTTAATGGTATTTTTAGGCCATTCATTGTAAACCACTTAGAGGTGTTTTGTATATCTGTCTTGTTAAATAAATAACAGAAAAGTGTGTGTGTGTTATTCCAAATCAAAAACATTACAATTCACTTCACTTGCACAACATGATGGCGTGGAGCCTCTTGAAAGCTTTCTCCTTTCCAGACTGAAGCAGGAGAGAGAGACCTACATCACAATGGGGATCAACCATGAAATTTGCTTGCAACAGCAAAAGTACACAGGGTGGGCTTACACAAATCAGTGGCGTGGCTTACATGGTTCCTAACTTTTTTGTAGGAAGTGACAACTACTAAGTAAAACAACAACAAATAAAATAAAATAATAAAACATATTTAATCCTAAAATAATACACATTATTAAATGCCTTTTTGGTACACCTTTTTATACAAGAACTGCACTGCAAATTTATCAGAAGTGTAAAATTCAAAAAATAATTGCATACACTATTAGTCTGAAGATGAGCATCAGATCAGTTTGTATTAGAACTGGCAAAGCATGACTTCCTCGTTTTCCAGTTTTACTGCACTACTACTGTACAAATATGTGTGGTGGTACAGCAAATTGAATTCTCAGCAAATAATGGATCACACAGTTGCTTCATCTTGTCCTTGTGAAGAAAAAAGTCAAAGTAACACACCCCTTGTTACTACTGAAGGTGATTTCAATTCGCCTGACCCTGGGATCCTTGATGATTAGGTGCAAAAGGTGATGTATAAAAATATGAGTGTGCATTAATGATCTATACTAGCATGGACTTGCTTAATTCCACTAGTGTTCCCTGAAGCAGAACCTAATGTCATGGCTGCTGAAGGTTAAGAACCAGATAATGGTTTATGGAAAATGAATGTTCTTCCAACACATGATTTTATCCCACACTATATTTCCTAGCATTTTAGCCATCTATGTTTTAAAAAATATTAAATAATGGAGTTTCCATTACTTCCCTAGGGAGAAGTAACTTTAGAACTTCTTCTTTTTGACTGAAAGTAATTTTAGAATATTCACCCATGGCCAGTGGGATGCATCAATGAGGTAATGGATCTAAATACTTCTGCATTATATGTTAACTTCACTTGCCTTTGTTTTAGCATACTATCCTGATGGAGATATTTTTAACATACCATACCATGAATACACTATATCATAAACATCTGACATGTTTTGTTGCCCTTGGTTATTTCTGAAATAATTTCCATGCAGATTATTATTTCTTAACATGGAAGTAATTTCAGTTGGATATGCTAGCAACATTATTGACACTCACAACCCACAAGGGAAAAGGGAACATGTAAGTTTCTGAGCTGATCATGGCTGATCAAAATGGATTAGTTGGCACTCCTTTTAAGAAGTGTGTGTGCATGAACACCCACACCCACACACCCACACCCCACTTCCTGTGCAACTGGGGGAAGAAGCCATCCAAAGGCAACTTTATAGTGCTAAAAATAAACTGTTGCTCTTATTGCCTTTTTTTTTTTATTAAACGTTGTAAACAGGGATCGAGAAGAGTTCTGCTCAAAGCAATGTCCTGGCTAGATTCCTGTGTTCTGATTGGGGCAGACGTATTTCCGTAACACCACCAGGCTTTGCTATGTCCATCTCATACGCCCCAGGGTCTCTGGCACAACAACTGAGCAGTGCTGGCACAGCACAGGAGCGGTGCCTCTTTGTACATGGTTGGAATGAACTGCGGAATCCATTCTAGTTTCCAAAACCCATTTTGCAGTTTAAGGGGAAATGGAATTTTCCTAACTTCTCTCTAGTTGTATAATGGGCTCCACCATAACCAACAACCTTTCCATTGATGTTGAGCTGGACAAATGTATTGGTAAGGCAATGGCTCGCCTCTCCAAAATGGTACAGGAGAATGTGGTGCTGATGAGCAATACCAAGATGAAGGTCTATCAGGCTTGCATGTTGTGCATGCTGCTTTATGGAAGTCATGGGCAACTTATAGCCACAGGAGCGACACCTCAAAACCTTCTATATGCGCTTAGTCAGGAAGATTTGGGGCATCACATGACAGGACAGAATTTCAAACAAAAAAATCCCCCAGCCAACATTCCTAGCATGTTCACACTTCTGTCTCAGTGACATCTACGCTGGTTTGATCATGTACCGGTCTTGAAGATGGCAGAACCTGGATTCACACACTAGACCTGTTATCAGATGAACTTTGCAATATGAAGATGTCTTCAAATGTGACACCTAAGCTGGCATCATTAACCCCACCAAATGGGAATCTTCTGTAGACAGTGCTTGGAGTAGGGTTGCCAGACTCAATAGAGGACAGGACTTCTGTGCCTTTAATTGCCCTGCTCTCTTTTGAGTCTGGAAACCTTAAAGAGAAACCAGAAGACCCTTCGCTTGGAAATTAAACAAAGGGTCTGCTGGTTTCTCTTTAAGGTTTCCAGACTCAAAAGAGAGCAGGGCAATTAAAGGCACAGAAGTCCTGTCCTCTATTGAGTCTGGCAACCCTAGCTTGGAGACAGACATTCAGGTTGTGTATCCACAGCAGTAACCAGAGGAGGAATGACTGCTGGGAGGAACACACAGAGAAAAAATGCTATGGTGCACCTGTAGCAGCAAAACCAGACACCATCATCAGTCCCACCTGCAATAAAACATGTCTCTCCCATATCAGTCTCTACAGCCACAACAGGTACTGTAACTCTCCAATAATTAACTTTATCCCTGAAGGCGCATTCTTCCATTGTCTCTTGAGACATAGGAAGGACAACCAATAATGTACTTATTTTAAATATATATAAATCTTTTTTGAGGGAAAAAAGCCATTTCAAAGCACATCAGACTTGCTGATCTGCCTGCAAGCTGGGGCTTGTACAGTGTCTCTCTCTCACTACTCTCTGGTGTAGCGGTTAAGCGGTAGACTCGTAATCTGGGGAACCGGGTTCGTGTCTCCGCTCCTCCACATGCAGCTGCTGGGTGACCTTGGGCTAGTCACACTTCTTTGAAGTCTCTCAGCCCCACTCACCTCACAGAGTGTTTGTTGTGGGGGAGGAAGGGAAAAGGAGATTATTAGCCGCTTTGAGACTCCTTCAGGTAGTGATAAAGCGGGATATCAAATCCAAACTCTTCTCTCTCACACACACACACAGCTTGTACACCCTTCCTTCTCTTTCTCCTAACTCTAAGCTGAATTAAGTCAAGGTTGGTTCACTCATCACTAATTATGAGCAGTAGCTCCTCAAGGAAAATCTAAAAGGATTATAAGCCTGTAATTCATAGCTCTATAACATTCTAAAAACCTCCTGTGAGAAACAGACTAGCTTGTGGATTGCGCCCAGTCTAGAATGCATGGTTTTCTGTTTTGAAATTAATGTTGGAGTGAAAAATCAAGTCATCTGGTCAAGATCTCCAACAGTTTGTTTTAAGCAAATCTGCTCTCTCTCATTAAACAGGCACAATTTCCTTCTGCTTTCATTTCCCCTTTAACCCTGCTTTCTTCCACCTCACAATACATAATGGGTGTTCTGGAGCCCTGTGTCTGTTAAGTCTATTCCTTCTCATTCTTTTTAATCTCACTTTGAGGATTTTTACACATTTTAATGAGCCTGGGGCTACAGTCAGGTATGCATCAGTGAAACGTACAAAGGAAAATGTGCTGGCCACCTAGACAGTTTTGAGTAAAATGGAAAAGCATATTTTCTGTAGCTGTCAGCAGTTTCCAGCTACTAAAGTTCACTCTATCCGTAACTCCATAAAATCATTGCAGAGAAGTTCTACAACTTCTTTTTTTTCTCAGTTATTTCATGGGTATATAGTTTGTATATACTTTGTCAAAGTGAACAGATAACCCACAAAGATGGCTGGTTTCATAGGAATTATTATCAGATATGGGTGATGCACATGATGTGTGATGTACATCATTGTTTTCTTTAAAAGCAAACATCCTGGACATACTTCATGAATTGTTACATAATTTCTTGAGCCCCTGCCAATGACAGACTTTATGCAGCAAGCAACCAGGGGTAAAACAAATCAGATAACCAACCAAGTAATAATAATGCTTTAAGCCATGCTATAAGGAAGCTAGTCATAATGACTAATGGCACAATTTCAATATTTGCAGGAGTTGCTCTAGGAATACTATTTTCTGTTCCCAATTCTGAACTGTTGTCCTTTGCCCATACCCAATTTCTTGACTTGACTTCATTTGTTATTTTCACCTTGCTTTCCTTTCCATGGGCACACAAACTGGCTTACAAGATTTGAAGCATTAAAACAGCAGTCCACCAACAGCATATCTTAAAAACAAACACCTCATGACAGCAGCAGCTCTCTATTCTGCACTTAAGTGACCGTTGGGTAATAGCCAAGGTCAGCCACCTTGTAGCAAATCCTTGGCCTTTGTCAAATGTTGATTTCCTGACAAAAACGGATGCTAGGTTGAGGGAACTGACTATCATTTGATTGAAGCCAGGTGCTTTAGGCAAAATTTAGCAATGGGGCTGCTTTCTCAGCTTTGAAACCTCAACTTTGTACCCTCTAGTTTGCAGTGACCATTGGTTCTATAAAGAGAGAGGGTGGGGAATATGATGGCCTATCAGACAAAGGGCACCTACTGAAAGAGGGCACCATTCATGCAGCACATTTAAATGCATGTTTACTTTGAAGCTAAAGTCAGCTGAGGTCAGGCAGGTCTCCTCCCATTGAACTTAGAGCACCTACTAATGAGTTTTTTTTAAAAAATAAAAAATAAAAATTCCAGCAGGCATTTTAATTGTAGTCTTCTTTTATCCTTTTAACCAATTTTTACCTTTTCTGTATTGTATTTCTTGTACACCTTTTAGAAACAACTGTAGCTAAGCCATGTGTAAATTGTGATTTTAAAAATTAAGTAAATTTCCATTGAGTTCAGTGGGACTTCTACCCGAGAAAGCATGCCTCAGAGTGCACTTTAATCCCAGATGATGTAGACAACAACAACAAATAGCAGCAGGTCCTGAAGGAGTTGGCAGAAGCCCAGCTCCCTCTTTTTAGTCACTCGCTCTCCGTGTATATCAAATGCATATACCCCTATTCCATCCTGCACTTCCTTCAAAAAGCTTGGAGTGGTATTTTAGCCTCTCACAGACATGAGAGATAGTGGTTTGTCCAAGGCTATCCATTAAGCCATGGAGTTGAGAAATGATTTAAACCTAGTTTTCCCACATCCAAACTTAACTCTAGTCACTAACCAAGTTACTATAGCATTCAATATATATTGCTATACATTGGATACAGTTGCTACCATGAAAAATCATGGAAGGTAAGCACCAATACTAAAAAAAGGAAACTTTAAGGAAAACCAAGAACAGCGGAGGGGAGGGGACACATGTTCACACCTAAGAGATGCTCCAGTTTAAGGCTCAAGTTTCTCCTGGACCACAATTCCCTTCTCAGGGAAATGTTTCATACGTGGAAAGTGATTTTTATTTTAATTTTTTTCCAAACACTTACAACGACTAGGGATGGGGCCGTTGTTACCCAAAAAACAAATAGAATAATTTTAATTTAAAATCAAGTTACTATCTCCTGCCAGAAAAACAACACCACACAATTGATCCCTTGTCTATTGCACGATGGGTGGTAGAGAATCATGGGAGATGTGGTTGACTAATGAAAAGTTCCATTGGGAAACAATGGGGCTAACTTCCTGGCAAGTTACAACGATCCATTGCGGTTCCACCAGCTCTGTTCCAGGAAGGATTTGCTTAATCAAAAGCAGCATTTGCGCCTTTGGAAATCCTTGTTTTGGATTAATAAACATTTTCTGGCTCAGTATTTCTGTCAAAAATATGTGGACTTTTCCTGTTTCCTTTCTTTTTCTACACTAATCATTATTTTCTATCTCCTTATACCAACATACACTTAGGATGTAGAGTGCTCATAATAAATAGAGGAAAAGGCAGATTAATTAGTTGTTCAAATACAAAAGGACAACTGACACAGAAAGCAAGCATCATTTGGGATGCTGTCCTGTGTACAGGTTTACCAGGCTTCCTCAAACTCGGCCCTCCAGATGCTTTTGGCCTACAACTCCCATGATCCCTAGCTAGCAGGACCAGTGGTCAGGGAGGATGGGAATTGTAGTCTCAAAACATCTGGAGAGCCGAGTTTGAGGAAGCCTGGGTTAAGCTATATGAAGTATATTAGGTACTTTACTGGGGTTCAAGTAGCCATTCATGTTCCTAGAATTACGATATTTCATTTACTATTACTATTACTATTACTTACTATTACAAAACTTGGAATGGCTGATTGCATTAAATTGTATTTCTTCTTTAAAAAAAAATTGAGCCACTTAGAAAATGTTTTGAGCCACTTAGAACATTTTGCTCTGCACACATCCGTCTTTGGTTTGTCCATCTCCAGCCTGATATAACATAGAAAGGTGGGTGAGCATTTACCAATCAATCAATCAATCAATCAATCCTTAAATTTACCTTATAGATTGCACCCTTCCCCCACCTTTTTTTTCAACCAAGTCAAGGTTAAGCACTTTAAGCCCCTTTGATTTCCATGCAGTAGCTCAGGCATCCCCAAACTTCAGCCCTCCAGATGTTTTGGACTACAATTCCCATAATCCCTGATCACTGCTCCTCTTAGCTAGGGATCATGGGAGTTGTAGGCCAAAAATCTGAGGGGGCCGCGGTTTGGGGATGCCTGCAGTAGCTGGACATTTCTTAGCCTTCTTTCAAGGAAATCAGTGGGATTTAAAAGTACTGTTTTGGAAGCTGCATTGTGTCTTTTGTAACATCTGGAACATATGTGTTCTGTTGATTGGTTGATCCTCTGAAATGCCCTAAACTGAAGGGTCAAGGTAATGTGATTGAATATGATCCTGCTCTCCTTATAGCCATATACAAATGAGATTTCTCAGACCCTGAAAAAGTATAGTGATACAAATTGTTAAGAATATTCTAAAATATTCAAAGGTGAACTTTGGGGCAGAGGTATGTTTAAATATGGACTTTGATATACTTCTTTAAGAGGGATGCCACTGCATATCCTCAAATGAATCAGTAGTCTTTACACAAAGACTGCAAAATATAGCTCCTTCCTTATATCCTCAAACACTGGAATACCTTGATTTCTTATAGTCCTGGTGCTGCCCAGGACTCTCTCCTGCTGTGAGTGCCCACAGGCCCTGTCCCTGCCTCCTTCCACCTGGTCTAGGGCAGGGCCTGGAAGGCCTCATAAAGGACTGCTGCCGCTGCTCTGCTGCTGGTGCTGCCCAGGACTCTCTCCTGCTGTGAGTGCCCACAGGCCCTGTCCCTGCCTCCTTCCACCTGGTCTAGGGCGGGGCCTGGAAGGCCTCATAAAGGACTGCTGCCACTGCTCTGCTGCCCAGGGGAACTTGAAATAGCACAGAGTTCTTTTTAAAATGCTTTTAAAAGAATTTTTTATGTTTTTATCTTTTTTGGGGTGGTAGGTGGGAGGGATTTTTAGTTGGGTGTGGGAATCTGTTAAATTTTAGTGTATTTGTAATTTTTATTGTTTTTGGTTTTATTGTTTTATTGTGTTTGGGGTGGTAGGTGGGAGGGATTTTTAGTTGGGTGTGGGAATCTGTTAAATTTTAGTGTATTGGTAATTTTTATTGTTTTTGGTTTTATTGTTTTATTGTCTTTTTTGTCTTCTTCTTTTGTTGCGTTCTTTGCTGTTTTTTACAGAGGTTTTATTTTGTTTTTAAGGGGAGGGGTCAGGGCTGCCCGGGAGGGGGTCCCAGCAAGCAAAATGGCTGGGGCAGATTCCACAGGGGGGGGTGCACTGGAACAACCGATCTCAGTGGTCACGGGTAGGAGGAGGAGTTACGCTAAGACCAGACCATGTCATTACCGAGGAGGCAGACTTAGTCGTTGTCTCGGGACTATCCCTGCCTCCAGGTCTGGTCCTGACCGGACGGATATTGGAATAGGCAAGGGATACCCACATGACCTGAAGGTGCTGCTGTGCAATGCCAGGTCAATGATGAATAAGACCACCGCCATTCACGACCTGATTGTGGATGGAGGATTTGACCTGGCATGTGTGACAGAGACCTGGTTGGAGGAAGCCGATGGGCCCGTTCTTGGCGCTGCTTGCCCACCAGGTTTCTCTTATGCACAGCAACCCAGGCCATCTGGGCGGGGAGGGGGGGTTGCAGTGATTTTTAGGAAGTCATTAGTTTGCACCAGGCGTCCTATTGGGAAGACCCAGTTCTCTGAGTGCATGTTCTGGAAGTTGGGCAATAGAGGCAGTACAGGATTCCTTTTGGTGTACCGACCTCCCCGCTGCACCAAGGATTCCCTGCCCGAGCTGCTTCAGGTCGTGTCGGATGTGCTCCTGGAGACACCTAGCTTGGTTGTCTTAGGGGATTTTAACATCCATGCCGACACGACCTTACAAGGAGCCGCTCGGGACTTCGTGGAAAGCATGGCCACCATGGGGTTGTCCCTGAATAAGTCTGGCCCAACTCATAGCCGCGGACATGCCTTGGACTTGGTGTTTACCTCTATGGATGTTGGTGATCTGACATTAAGTAAAAGCGAAACAAAAGAAGTGCCATGGTCAGATCACTTTCTGGTGCAACTGGACTTCTCCGCAACCCTTCCCCTCTGCAGGGAGGTGGGACCGATTCGGATGGTCCGCCCCCGCTACTTAATGGATCCAATTGGCTTCCAAAGAGTGGTAGGGGATGTTTTATCCCATGTCGATGGCCTTTCAGCTGATTCCCTGGTGGCCCGCTGGAATGCGGAGTTAACCAGCGCTATTGACTGTCTGGCTCCGAAGCGCCCTCTCAGATTGCATGGAGCCCGGACAGCCCCGTGGTTTTCCCCGGCGCTGAGGGCAATGAAACAGTCGTTGAGACGGCTAGAGCGCCGGTGGCGGAAAACTCATTTTGAATCAGACCGGACACGGGCTAGAGCTCAACTTCGAGCCTACCAAGTGGCAATGGCGACGGCGAAGAGGACCTTCTTCACCGTCTCCATCGCATCTGCAGAAAACAGCAGCAGGAGACTCTTCCAGGTGGTTCGCAATTTAGCGGAACCACCTGCTCCATCCGGGCCCAGTACGGGCCACATGATCTCCTGCAATGATTTTGCAAAGTTTTTTGCAGATAAAGTCGCTCACATTCGGGAAGAGGTAGACTCCACCGTGGGAGCAGGGCCGGGGCGGGGGAGTGCTAGAGTCCTGTCTAGTCAAGTTTTGTGGGATCAATTTCAATCTGTTACCTCCGAGGATGTGGACAGGCTGCTTAGACGAATGAAACCAACCACCTGTCTCCTTGATCCTTGCCCATCCTGGCTTATAAAAGCTAGCCAGGAAGGGCTGGGCGATGGGCTTCGCGGGTTGGTAAATGCTTCTCTCCATGAGGGAGCCTTCCCAGACCCGCTGAAAGAGGCGGTTATTAAACCGCTTCTTAAAAAACCATCTTTAGATCCGGCCAATATGGCCAACTATCGCCCAGTCTCAAATCTTCCATTCTTGGGCAAGGTGATTGAGCGAGTGGTTGCGGAACAACTCCAGGCACGCCTGGAAGAAGCGGACCATTTGGATCCCTTCCAGTCAGGATTCAGGCCTCATCATGGGACTGAAACTGCCTTGGTCGCACTGGTCGATGATCTCCGGCGGGCTAGGGACAAAGGTAAGAGCTGTTTCCTTGTTCTGCTGGATCTCTCAGCGGCTTTTGACACCGTCGACCATAACATCCTTCTGGACCGTCTAGAGGGCTTGGGAGCTGGGGGCACTGTCATGCAGTGGTTCCGCTCCTTCCTCCTGGGCCGTGTTCAGAAAGTGGTGGTGGGGGATGAGTGTTCAGACCCCTGGGCTCTCACTTGTGGGGTGCCTCAGGGTTCTGTCCTCCCCCATGCTTTTTAATATCTATATGCAGCCGCTGGGAGAGATCATCAGGGGGTTTGGGCTGGGTGTCCATCAGTATGCTGATGATACCCAGCTCTACCTCTCTTTTAAATCAGAACCAGTGAAGGCGGTGAAGGTCCTGTGTGAGTGCTTGGAGGCGGTTGGAGGATGGATGGCGGCTAACAGATTGAGATTGAATCCTGACAAGACAGAAGTACTGTTTGTGGGGGACAGGAGGCGGGCGGGTGTGGAGGACTCTCTGGTCCTGAATGGGGTAACTGTGCCCCTGAAAGACCAGGTGCGCAGCCTGGGAGTCATTTTAGACTCACAGCTGTCCATGGAGGCACAGGTCAACTCCGTGTCCAGGGCAGCTGTTTATCAGCTCCATCTGGTACGCAGGCTGAGTCCCTACCTGCCCACTGACTGTCTCTCCAGAGTGGTGCATGCTCTAGTTATCTCTCGCTTGGACTACTGCAATGCGCTCTACGTGGGGCTACCTTTGAAGGTGACCCGGAAACTACAACTAATCCAGAATGCGGCAGCTAGACTGGTGACTGGGAGCGGCCGCCGAGATCACATAACACCGGTCCTAAAAGACCTACATTGGCTCCCAGTACGTTTCCGAGCACAATTCAAAGTGTTGGTGTTGACCTTTAAAGCCCTAAATGGCCTCGGTCCGGTATACCTGAAGGAGCGTCTCCACCCCCATCGTTCTGCCCGGACTCTGAGGTCCAGCTCCGAGGGCCTTCTGGCGGTTCCCTCATTACGAGAAGCCAAGTTACAGGGAACCAGGCAGAGGGCCTTCTCGGTAGTGGCACCCACCCTGTGGAATGCCCTCCCACTAGAGGTCAAAGAGAACAATTACCAGACCTTTAGAAGGCATCTCAAGGCAGCCCTGTTTAGGGAAGCTTTTAATGTTTGATGGATTTTTGTATTTTAGAATTTCTGTTTTTTTGGAAGCCGCCCAGAGTGGCTGGGGGAACCCGGCCAGATGGGCGGGGTATAAATAATATATTATTATTATTATTATTATTATTATTATTATTATTATTATTATTATTACAGCTTTTGACCCATCAAAGTAAGCAAAGCCCATCAGCCATTTAGCCCTAAATGGCAGGTTACTGAAAGCTTCTAATTTTTGCTGTCTCCCTTCAGTTAGCAAACAACAAAACATGGCTAATTATTTATTTTATTTATTTCATAGCATTTATCCACCACTCAGTTTTTTTAAAAAACCCACAGCCTTAAAGCAGTTCACAAAAAGCTGAACCAATTAAGTAATCAATAAGAAGAATCAACATCAATAATTTAAAACTTTTTTTAAAAAATAAAAACAGATGTGTCTCAAGTGACGCTGGCCTCATTTCTGGATATCAACTTTAAGCTGCAATACTTGGGGAAAATATTGGACCTTTTGACAGCAACTTTGAACTACTAAATGGCTGAAGTAAAAAGAAAACGGCAGCAACTAAATAACTCTCCAGCCTTTGCCATACAAAAATAAATAGGAAAGAATCTGAGGTGGTGAATGAAAAAGAATCGAGGTCCTGTTGGACTGCATTTTGCAATAATTTAAATGTGCATGTCTCATTCACAACTAATGGGAGGCATGTGTATTTTTTCCTGTGGTATCTGTACAGAAACACACAAACTTTGATCCTACAATAATTTTCCAAGCCATTTTTAAACTTACACAGAAATAAGGACACCACACAGAAAAATAGACACAGAATCCCCAGATTCTCTCCCCCGCCTTTTTTGTTTTTTTACTTCTGCTGTATTTTGTTAAGTTGACATCCAATAAAATGCAATAAAAGGGCCTAATAGGCTACAGATTTTCAAAGATCTAAGTTTTGGGTGTTTTTTTTTAAAAAAGGGGAAAAACACAAGCACACATGTGGGTGAGGGGGGATCTCAGCTCATTTATGAAGGCAATATGTACAATGCAGAAAAACAGCTTGCCAATAGTAAATAACTTTATTACCTTAAAATTCCTCTTAGGGTGTGTCAGACAAATCAAAAGAAGAAGAAAACAGTGGAGAAGATAGAGCTGGCTGAGAATGAGATATTTCAGGCTTCAAAGAACAGGATGTTCTTATTTACAAGGGAAAGCCCTATAAAGCAGCAGAAGACAGTTTTCGCTCATAGTAGGCTTATCTTCAGAAAACAAATAGGATATGTATACCAGATAGAAGACTAAAAAAGAAGACCGAGAGACAATCATGTGCATTTTAAATGCTCCAATGCATAATTCCACTGAAGAAATAAACAAACAAGCCAGGATTTTTGGAATCATCACTGAAAGAGGGTTTCATTGGCTCAGTCCAAGGGATTGATTCTCTGTGTGCAGGAAGAGCTCAGGTGGAAAGACCAGAGAGAGAGAGAAAACCTAAAACCAATTGTATGAATAAGCACACAGCATTCAAATGAATGGGGCACACAGATAACCAGATCAGGTTTATGTGCACAAATTTCTCCATCACCCTACCCTGTGAACTCCTGAATGCATACTGTGTTTGACAGATACCACAAAGCAGCATACTGCAACTAAGCAGCTTCGATGGCAAACACAATATGAACAACATGAGTCTCTCCTTCCAGCTTGAAGTTTAGAAAGGCAGGTTATACTGTAGGCTGTTACATCAAGATTGGGGATGTCTGAAGTTAGGAATGTCCATTCCAACTTTTATTCATTGTAACCCGAGATGATTCCATTCTACTGCAGTTCAGTTTCTGCACCATAAAATGCTATCCATCTCATTGCCTACTGTGGTGTTATTGTTAACCACTGTTGCTAAGAAATCTCTGTGTGGTATATTAAGCTACATAAAAGGATCTACTTAATCTAGCCAGGTCATTTGTTCCATTTATCCCACATCTATTTACTCAGACTGTCAGCAGCTCTCCGCAGCCTCAGCTTTGCCCACTGAAAACCTGCAAGTAGAACTGCCAAGAACTGAATGTGAGGCATTACACATGAGAAAGGATGTGCTCTGCTACTGAACTATCACCCCTCCCGAACATCTGGCTGCAAGACACAAGATGTGGTCTAACAGAACTGAGACAAGATCTTTGGCAAAACCCAACAAACTATTTAGTGGCATTTACTAAAGCTTCTGCTTTCCATTGTCTATGTGCTTCATAAGTGATTTTAAAAAAAAAAAAGCTGCCCTGGATTTTTATTAGCTTGACCCGACAGGATAAACTGTTATGAAAGGAACAATAGCAGGAGTGCTTTTGAAGAAGAAAGAGGATATGTAGAGTTGCAAGACCAATGCCCAGTGTCAACAATCAAGTATTGTGGGCATCTGCCCGGGGCACCACTGCTAAGTGGCAGGGAAGAATTGTGTTCCTCCTGGCAGCAGGAGTGGAGATGGTTGGGCAAAACATTAGAGGTAGGCAATACTGACAGTCCCATTATTTCAGAACCTGGCTGAGGCAAAGGTGGCTCAGGCTCCATGTCTCCCAACTAAACTGGGGCCTGATCTGGCAAGATCATGCTGGACATTTCCATAAAATGATATCTTGGCAATCCGTGTGTGTGTGTGTGTGTGTGTGTGTGTGTGTGCACGCGCATAATATTTTTAATAATAATAGAAATACAGGTTCATAGGAGGTTTAAGTTTAATGGAGAAGGTAGAGGCAGAGCAATCCAAACCCCCAATCTGCTGTGCTTTGTGGGGTTTGGATGAGCAAGAAGTGTGCCATCACTTGACCCTGCCCAGGTCCATCAGCCTCTGTCAGTCAGGGAGCTCTGCCCCTGCAGAGTTCTTCAGTACACATGCATGAATGGTGGGCAAACAGATGCTAATGCTGGCTTTATCCCTACCAGAAGTAGCCAGAAGAAGGCTGGCACAGGATATGCTATATTCAGAAGAGATCCCACCATGCTAGCTTCCCACCAGGTGGGTTATTGTTGCTGCAAGGAGTAGGGGTTGCATGGTGCAAACATACTGGCAGATTTTCACCACACTGACTTCCCTGCAACCTCTTCCCTCCACATATCCCTCTTAATAAGCAACAGAGACCCACCTACCAGGAAGCTAGCATAGCAGTCTGCCCCAACCATCCTGAGCCAGACTTGCTATGGTCAGATGATGGCAACAGGTCTGATCCAGATCTGCAGCAGCCTGGGAGCTAATGTAGCAAGCAGACATTTTCCCGTACTGTCCCACTTCCACCCAGGCTGGCATGATTGGTGGCACTTTGAGAAGAGTTTGCTGGAGTAGGTTGGGTCATTGGCCTGATCCAGCAGGCTCTTTTATGCTTTTATGATGGGTCTGTAGATGTGGTGGCTATGCTGCACCATCAAGCCCCACTGTTGACAGTCGGGAGTTTGGATTGCGTTGTAAGCCTTGCAAATTGTAATTGAAGGGTAACAGTCTTGGGGGAAAAAACTAAGGTTACTTAAACATTTGCCTGTGTGACAGAAGGCCTACAACATGTTTATTTCATCGCTATCCTTTATTTTGAGCATGTCTGTGTTTTGTCTCTACAGCTAATTCTGCAAGACCCATCATTCATTATAAAGCTCAGGGAAAATTCTTTCATACCTCAGTTCTGCCAATGAGCAACTGCTAATACATGATTGTCAAATAAATTGTCTCAGATGAGGCCTCCTAAGAACCAAACTTCAAAGTTAAATGATGCAATATGAAGGGCTATAATGCCATGACACATTCAGAGATGATAGAAATCTGGTACAAATTTCGAAAATGAAATCTACAAGGATTTCCTCCCTAAATACTTTGAATTTGGGCATCAACATTTAATGTTCATGTTCTACTTCTGCTGTTTTTTGGTTGGCCAAATCTGTCTAACCTAATGCCAAATGGCAGAGGAAGGCCTAATCTGCATTCCAGAAATGGCTACATTTATTTCTTTACACTTTGTTTGGACCCTTACAAGCCTCATTGTGAACCTGGTTTTGATGAACGCACACAAGGCTTGTCGGCATACTAATAGTGATTAAAGTCTTCCCTTGCTTGTGTTCAACAATGACACAGAATAGAGGAGTTCTGGCATACTCAGGATAACCCTGAGATACACACAAGGGCAAAAAGTATATATATGCAAGGGGGGGAATTCCAAATCAACATCGCAACATCTCAGCGGCATGGAATAGTGAGAGAATTTGCAGGAAATAACTGATCTGGGTGGGAGAAGGAATAGCATGGAGCAGGCAGAACAGTGGGGATTAAGCAACATTCAGTGTAATCCTGTAGATGTCTGCTTCAACATGAGTTCAAGGTGGCTTACTTCTCAAGGGTGAGTGGGTATAGGATTGCAGCCAAGACTTATGAATAAAGACCAAATAGAGCACAAAAGCAGAACACCCTTAAATGTGCCCAATGAGGGCTGAGCATGCCCAGTGGCTTACCTTGCGATGGAGGAAGAATATTAGGGAGCATGGTATGGGATGACCAAAGCTTTAAACAGAGCCACCCCATGTGGCACCATATTATTGCTGCACCTAGGGATGGGCAACTATGTCAATGTCGGTTACTCTCAATATATCATTTTTACAGTCTAAAGTTAAGTGCTCCACATTTCTGGGTCTGTTTGCAAACTTAAAGGGAAAAATCTACCTGGAAATTTGTCAAACCTTTTAGTGTGAATTTCTCCTAATCAACACATTTTTTTGTATTCGTTTTTGTCTAATATGCACATTTTTGCAAACAATGTGCATTTTTATATTATTTTCACTAATGCAGGCATTTTTTTCACCCATTATTTGGTTGGAGAAATGCATTGCAAAATTCAGGGAAGAGCACATATCAATGGATGCTTTGGTTTACATACTGTTTTGGGAAGGGTGGATCAGGTAGATTAGCCTTTAAATGTGAATTGAACATAATATCTCACCCCTCCTTAGCAGGGCACTACTTGTGTTATCATAATACTCAGACTGAATTAGACTGAGTTCTTTATGTGACAGAGCCACAGATTGAAACAGTTTTTCTCAGTCATGTTCAGCAAAGAAAATAAAGTAGCATGAAAAAACTAAAAAGGAATGCAATTGGGGGAAAGGATCTAGTTCAAAAACTGTTGATTTGTACCAAGTAGAAAATTGATGAATTGAGATTGTTATCAGTAGATCTGCAACAAAGGCTTGGGAGGAAAATATTCCAAGCACATTTCTGAAGTTCATATGTTTAGACTATGTGAACTCATCTTGAACTTTGTTGGGATTTATGCATTACTATTCAGAGAAAACCCAAAACATAATGGAACACAACATCCAGCCTTCATTTATTATCACTGAATCTACATTAGTGTGATAGGGAAAAAATATTAAAAGATTCTTTGTCACATATGGAAATGACAGATGCTGATAATTTTAAAATTAAAACAATCTCTTAAACTACTTGGCCATAGAAGATAAAATGTTGGCAAAGGGTAAGTTGAAAAGTTTATAAATAGTGGGCCTTGTACCCTACAGGGAATTTTTTTTTCTTAGCAAGTTTGAACATGAAATGCTTTGATCTCCATGCAAGGATGTGATGTAAGCAGTTTTTAAAGGAACATTCAACTTGATATTCTAACAAACCCAAGTGTATAAAAAGTTTCTTATGTACTGCTTCTTTGCACATAGAGAAGGTAATTATGAACTGAACATTGCTTAACTTAAAGTTGTAAGCCTTAGCCACACAACAAAATCACGTAGACAAATCAGATCAAGCGGAGAACAGAATCACTCCAGTTGATTCTGTCCCAATCTCCAGACATTCAGGACAAAAACTACACATACACAACTATGCAGAGGCTATGGATGAATGATTGGGGGCCACACTTTTTGAAGACAACTTGCACATAAACATAGGCTCTAGTCGCACCTTCACCTTGACTGCATAGTTCACAGTGGATGTGATCTTCTTCCCACGCCCTATGTATTCACTGAATATATGGAAAGGGCTATAAAATTCTAATCCCCTGTCCAGAAATTTGGCCCACAGGATTTTTTTCTATGTGAAGGGTAATCATGCAAACAGCCATAGATGTGAGTCACTCAATATTTGCAATCCCTTCCCTTTATCAAATGAGTTGGAGACTATGAGAATGGTGCCTATGTTATAATGACATCATGGTTGTGGTTGCATGAGTTTCTGAGGCTCACACTTCTTCCCTGATAGGCAGGGGGCTATCCCAACAGCCTGAATGTCTGAATCCACATTATGGCAGGATATTTCAGTCCTCTGTTCCAGTCCTCATAAATCTAGACGGACTGCTCCATAGCAAAATGCTACTATCAAATTAAATTAAATGGGAACTATTGAACTAAATCATGTTAAAATATGCTTTGTGGCTGTAGGCTGCAACTGCCATAATGTGGATTCAGACATTCAGGCTGTTGGGATAGCTCTCTGTGTATTGGGGAAGAAGTGTGAGCCCCAGAAACTCATGCCGCCACAACCATGATGTCATTATAACATAGGCACAATTCTCATAGTTTCCAGCTCTTTTGATAAAGGGACTGTAGACAGGGCCGGCTCTAGGGGTAGGCTGGGGGTGGCGCAGGGTGCCGGGTTGGCAGGGGGGCGCTGCGTGACGAAGCTGCACGAAAACCAAGCTGCGCGCTGCACCCGCCCACCAGCCATGGGAAGAAACGGGGAGGGGGCGCCGGAGCGATCTGCGCACCACGGCGCCAGGGTGCCCGACCTGCTTAAGACGGCCCTGACTGTAGACTACTTTCACATCCATTAATAAATTTCAGAAGAAATGCAGGTGTGCATATGGTCCTTTATTCAGCTACAGACTCACATGCACAATAGTCTGTTTTCATCTTTCAGGAACCATTGTTTGCTATCCATATGCTATTATTTCTTTAAGTATTCCACCCAATTTCAAACTTTGAATTAGTCCTTTGCCCATATGTATTCAGTTACCTTTTGTCATAATGAATTAATAGAAAATAAAGTTCTGTACATTCTTGCAAAAATACATTACAACAGGATACACAGAGTTCCCATCCACTATGTACTTTGACACTCCAGAATGCCACATCTAAATTGGGTTGAAATACAAAGCATGAAAATTATCTCCAGACAATCTGGTGGTCCTATTAATATTTCAAACACTCACTACACAATATGTTATATCCAAGATGGCAATCTGTAAATAACTAGGTATTTTAAAATGAAAAGACTGCAAAGATAAAATACAAAGTATGTAACTAAATATGTTCCAATTTATTCAGACAATTGTAAACGAAAGCCAATTTTACCTATACAGTACTGATTACTTGCTGTATTCATTTCATGTCCTATTTAACTCTGGAATATTTATTTGGTGAAGCTTTTCCTTAATAAAATAAAGATTCCTGCTAAATCAGCCATTGTTTGGACCTTATGGAACTGGAGACAATACCAAAATGTTCCAGTGGGGAGGGGGGACAAATTGTGTCCTGCAACCCACTTCATTAAGATTAGTTAATTTCACTTCTCTTCCAAATCCAAACGTGGGAGGAATCAGAGAGATACAGAGGGTCAGCAAACACTTATTTTTAATAAACATGTCTTGTGTGCCAAGGCCCCATGACCCGCAGTTCCCTAGTGGATAAATCAACACATAAGACAAGTGGATTTTGGTTTATGGGTTCGAATAAGCCACGGCTTTATTGGTTACAGATGTGAGCTGTTTGGCTTAGGAACTGGGTGAAGCCAGGCTATATCTTGACTCCTGCCTGTCTGCAGGGAATCCAACTAAGGGTAAACCACCAATAGGGGGAGCCCTATGACTTACATCAAATAGGGGCACCCCAAGGGGTCTTTGTTGGGGTAGTGGTCTGGCCCTAGCCCACATCCAGGCACCAGACAGAATCCACACACCCCAGATTCCTTTAACATGGTGCACTTAATGAGGAGATCCGGCGAAAGGCACAAGAGGAGGTCTCCCGGCCGTGCCACGGTTTAAATTTCCCTTGGCCATGTCTGTCCCCACCGGCACCGTCTGGACAGTGCGGGCTGCCCCTGAACAGCAACGAGGAGGGCATCAACCTCTACCCCATTGCATGGTCCGATGCCCAGCCGCAACACTGCCCACCAAGTAAGGTAAGCAGACTTATGAAATCTATTTCACAGCTCAGTAAACACAAATAAACATTAACAAGAAGTCTTAGTTGATTACAGTGGTACCTCTGGTTAAGAACTTAATTCGTTCCGGAGGTCCGTTCTTAACCTGAAACTGTTCTTAACCTAAAGCACCACTTTAGCTAATGGGGCCTCCTGCTGCCGCCACCGCGCCACCAGATCACGATTTCTGTTCTCATCCTGAAGCAAAGTTCTTAACCTGAGGTACTATTTCTGGGTTAGCGGAGTGTGTAACCTGAAGCGTTTGTAACCTGAAGCGTTTGTAATCCGAGGTACCACTGAATACTATCTAGATCTGTTACCACTGAATACCTAGAGTGCTCTGTATGCGCTAATCCCTCTGGGCATGAAGCCAATAATCTATTTAAAGGACGTCCTGACACAGCGGTCACCAACTTTGGGGGTCCATGGGTCTATCTGAAAACTAGAAAAACTGTTGTGGTCACCACACATACACCAAAGTGCCTGGGGAAACCCAGCCAGAGGGGCGGGGTATAAATAATTTATTATTATTATTATTATTATTATTATTATTATTATTATTCCACAACCTATTTTATTTACCATAATGCAATGCTCTTTTCACACCTGATTTCTGTGGGGGGAGAGTGGGGACAGGATAAGAGCAAAGGGGTCCCTGTGGGTGCCACAGACGGCATCTACAGTATTGGTGACCCCTACAGTAAGTCATAACATGTGTATATATTCACTTACATTTTCTTTCTAGGGGCTACCTCTCCCATCCAAGTGACTTGCAACATCTGCAGCCTGAGTGCCTCTCCCCCAAATCAGAATCAGAGTGACGTTGGTGTTCACACAATAGTTAAAAAGCCCATACTGCAACATTCCTTGAAATAGTGTACATTGCAGAGACATTTCACTGTTGCAATATTTAGGAATTTGCACTTGTAAGGCAATTTCTAGTTGTTTTCCATCGCTTAGAAATTCTTCACAGTGTTCTGGGGTGCCCACACACTTCTTGTTTGGTACACAAATATTCTTTCAGGAGGGTGAGTTGGCAACATTGCTTGCTCATTTGCATAGAATTCAGCAGCCACCTCGTAACTTATTCTCTCAAGTAAGAATGGAGGGGAAATTTGATTCAGTTTACATTTAAAGCTGAATTTATTACATTTGCACATTCCAGAACAATATGACAGCCAAAACAAATTTATCTGAATTTTGTGTTGCACTTTGCAGTTCTCCAACCAATCTTTACAACAACAACAAAATCATGTAATGGGGGGGGAAATGTGTATTGAACTATATGTATATGTGAAAATAACCTACAAAAATGCATCAGAGAAAATGCTTGCAAAAATATGTTCACTAGTCCAAACAACACACAAAATGTGTTTATTTTTGTTATTTAGCAGAAATTTACACTTAATGCTGAATAATTTTTATTATGATTTTTAAAAAACAAAATTCACAAATTGTGGCAGTAATGTGGAGAACTGGATTTCAAATTGGAAAAATGAGAGAACCAAAGCAGACAGACCCTTCCATCTCATTTCTTGAGTTTATCATTCTTTTCTGCAACTTCTCATAAACAAGTAACCCGAGTTCACAATGGTCCATTCACTTAAACTTTAAATTTAAAATGGCAAAGGATAACAGAGGAATTTGAGAGCAAATTCCCTAATAGCAACAGTAACCAAGCTCGTATACAATTTCTGGTAACTCTGCTTACAGTTGTAACTTCAATTTTAGTATTAGGAGTGATCTTGTCATCTGTGACACAGCTCAGTGAAGTCATAGGAAGTTAAATCCATGTCCACATCAAGCAGGAGGGAAATTAACTCAGTTCTTGGCTTGGAGCAAAATCTTACTGATCCTCGATAAAATACCTACTACTGTTCTGTCTCCTGAAATCATGCCAGAAGCAACAGATGGACTATTGTAATGATGTCATTCCTCAAAAGTCTTTGAAACCATATTTATCATTCTGGGCATGGTACAAGTAGCCAACTACTGTGACTGCACTGCTTCTCATTCTCCCTCATGGCTTTCAATTTAATACTGACACCAAAAGAAAATATGGCACACTGGTCGCAATGACATCTGAACTTAAGTCAGGGGTAGTCAGTGTGGTACCAGCTCCCATCAGCCTCAGGCAGCAAGGCCAGTGGTCAACACAACAATATCCAGAAGGTACCACTTTACCCTTCACTTAGCTAAGCTCACATTTTGGAAATGTTTGGATCCAAGAGTTTTCACTGGCCAGATCTCAAGATCTCTGCTTCCAAACAAAGCCTAAATTTGTATACATTTCTCTCGCAAGAGACTTTGTGAGGTTTAGAGTACTTCAAATGCATTCACTTATGTTCATCCTCACTTTCTAAACATTATTAAACATCATGCTATAATTTATCCACCAAAGCCATCCCTTGAAAAATCCCACTCACTGGGAAGCATTGACATGTGTAGGAAAAGATAACACATAGCCATTTTTATTTGAATTCCTGTCCGATTAGCAAATAGTTTATCGTTTTGTGTTTCCATTCTCGGATGATTTTGCTGCCTTTCTGTCTTTGATTATCTCATTGTACGAAGCAACTGCTTTGTCTTTTCTCAGGAGAGAAAAATGCGATTTTCTCTCCATTTATAATGTCATGCTCATACCATAGTTGTTGTTTGACCTTATCTGCTTATTCTGACTCAAACCCTAGGAAAACCCTGAATCATTTTTTTTTAATGCAGAGGTTGTTTGGATGGAGGCTTCTGAATGATGTAGCTCGGAGAAAGGGGAAAGCCCTGCCCATTCTTCTATTCTGCCGCCTACATGGAGAATCCCAACAGTGCTTGAATTATTATAAGCTATGCAACCAGGCATCTCAGAAGACTGCTTATTTCTCCCAGACTGATACACAAAGTCCCCCACTAAAAGTAAGGCTGCAATCCTATACATGTTTAACAATGAGTAAGCCTCACTGAACACAGTGCAATTTACTTCTGAGGAAACTTGCACAGTACTAAATACACAGTAAAAAAATAAATAAATCAGGGGTGCCATTTTGAATGCATGACACTTCACTTCAAGATGAAACACACAATGATCCCTTCCAACTCTACAATTCTATGATTAGACACCAGGTGGGTTCACTGTTGTCTGGGCTCACCACAGAAGGCAATCCTCTAAAGTTATCAGAACTGAAGGAATACTGTTCTGACGTACAACACTGGAGAATGAGACAGGTGGGGAGAGGGGGCAAACAGAAAGTGACCGTGGTGAACTGTACTGAGCCCATGCTTGTTTTGTGATAAGGTTAACATCGTCTCTAAATCTTTGAGGACAGATTTATATTTTCCATTAGGTAAACTTCCTCTTGTGCCTCTTTAGGTAGTGGGTGCCCAAAGAGGAAGTTACCCTGGAGTTTTTATCTTGAGGTTGCCAAATACCAGACTTGTCTACAGGATGGAAAGCAGCTGTGCAATACTTTGTCAGCAATACTATCCCGTGTAAAAAGCTCTAAGAATCTGTGAAAATCTGCTCATGTGCAGGGTGCAGTTGCCATGGCTAAGGAGGATTTCTGCAGCAGAAAAAAAATGGGCTGGAGCCAGATCATGAATAACTTCCTGTTCCTGCCCCTGGGTTTGCTTCTTTCTGTCGCATTCTTTTCCCTCCATCCAGTTTAGATTTTATGGCATTTGCTACTAAGCCAAGCACTGCATCTGTTATTTTGCACTCCTCAAGAGGCCTTTAGGAAAAATTGCTGCAGGCAAGGAAAAGGCAGTGTGCCTTTGTATACCTGTTGCTGAGAATCACAAGTTAGCTCCAGCTTGCAGGACTCTCTTGGGCATCCAGATAGTCATTGTAAGGACAGAATGCCGGACCAGATGGGCTTTTGGTCTGATTCAATAGAGCTCTTCCCATGTTCGTACAAGGTTGGGGTTTTTTTAACTGTACTTGTTGGAAATGAGGTTCCCTTCCTCTTCACTGTGGCTTGGTTTGCTTCATAAGGCAACAGTATTTGCTCTGCAAGCACCTTTCTACAATGCACCTGCTTTTTGCTTGTAATGTGTTCTAGACTGCATAGCTTGATCAGTAGGGAGCCGATATATGGATGGATGCTCCTACCACACAATAGGATTGGGATTGCATCTCAGATTCCTTTATTGGATCAGGCTGAGGGTTATCATGTGTCCTACATTACAGAGCACAGTTCTTTGCATGAAAGACTCTCCAGACCAAGTTCAGTTTAAAGATAAGGAAGCCTAAGAAGAGAAAGCAAGGGCCGTGAAATGCCCATATGTCATTAACATCTGGCAAGCAAACAGGTCACCTAGTCACAGTCTTCACTACTACGGCCAGAAGTATTGTGTTTTTATTTAAATCTTGTTAATTTGTGTTTCAGAACTAAAACATAGGCTACACAGAAATGCAGTTAGGACTAGAGGGAGAGACAGGGAGCCAAGAAGTGATGAATAAGGAGAAGATGCACATCCTTTTGCAGGCTCAATTGCAGATACATCCTCCCTCCTGCCAGCAACTAGACTTGGCCAACAACCATGCAGTTCCGGCTGGCCAGGAAGGAGGCAGAGAGCGAACGCCCACAACTGACGCGCACCAGGGAAGCAGTGAGTGTCCATTCCCTGCCTCCCATTTCCCTGTTCCAAATTGCCCCCAGTTCCCTCCCTGCCCCTAGTGTGAGTTTGCCCATAAGTGGGGGAAGCACACATATGGCTGTCCACACACTAGTATTTAATGGGTCAACAATATCTATTGGACCTTCCCAGGCACAATGGAAACTGTTGTAGCTCAACTTTTCCTTTGCTTTTTCCTTGGACAGTCAATGGATTTCCAGCCAGACCTATGCCGTTTTTATAATGCAGTTTTATGTTGTGACATATAATTTAGATTGGATTATGTAAACTGTTGGAAATGTGAGCACTGCCAGATGAAACATGATTTTCCTTCTTTGCAGTCAAAAGTCTTGCCTTGCTGTTTATTCTGACTTCTCCATCACTTAACTTATTTCCAAAGAACTCATGGAATTACTTCCTGCTAGAAGGTAGAAGGCAGGGAAAAGACAAGGCAACCCTAATCACTTTCTTGGCTAATTGAAACCATTTGTTTGTGCTCTACAGTTTCCCAGAAAACAAGGTTTATCGTGTCAAGTGCATAGTTATCATCCTTAGAGCAGATGTCTAACCTTTGAGCTCAGGCATGGATTGATTGCTTTGTTTTTTCGCATTTGGGGCCTTGGAGCAACAGTATGTGTTGAGGGGATTCCCCACCCCCCGCCCTTTGGCTATTTGTCACAGTATTATCTGAAAGCACTAGAGGTATGGAAGAACTTTCCTAACTTTTTGTGCTTTTGCACAGAGGTTAAGGGCACAGAGCATGCAGTGTTTCAGCCATTATACTTCACAAGACAGATCAGTCCTCATTCAACATGGTTATGTCTCAGACCTGTATCATTAACTATTAAACTACTTGTTGTCCCTTTAAGACAATATGAAGCAACTTCCCTGGGCCAGTAATGTAGTCACTTACTGGGTTTGTTTTCAGGAAAGGTTACATGAAGCACAACAGCTCCACAACAGTAGTAGTAGTAGTAAGGTAAAGGTAAAGGGACTCCTGACCATTAGGTCCAGTCATGACCGACTCTGGGGTTGCGCGCTCATCTCGCATTATTGGCCGAGGGAGCCGGCGTACAGCTTCCAGGTCATGTGGCCAGCATGACAAAGCCGCTTCTGGCAAACCAGAGCAGCACATTTACCGTTTACCTTCCCGCTGTTTACCTACTTGCACTTGATGTGCTTTCAAACTGCTGGGTTGGCAGGCTCTGGGACCGAGCAACGGGAGCTCACCCCGTCGCAGGGATTCAAACCGCCGACCTTCTGATCAGCAAGCCCTAGGCTCTGTGATTTAAATCACAGCGCCACCTGCGTAGTAGTAGTAATTTATTATTTGTACCCTAGCCATCTGGCTGAGTCTCCCCAGCCACTCTGGGCAGCTCCCAATCAAGTGTTAAAACAATACAGCATTAAATTTTAAAAACTTCTCTAAACAGGGCTGCCTTCAGATGTCTTTTAAAAATAGGATAGCTGCTTATTTCCTTGACATCTGATGGAAGGGCGTTCCACAGGGCGGGTGCCACTACCAAGAAGGCCCTCTGCCTGGTTCCCTGTAACCTCACCTCTCCCATTGAGGGAACCGCCAGAAGGCCCTCGCCGCTTGATCTCAGTGTCCAGGCTGAACGATGGGGGTGGAGACGCTCCTTCAGTAAGCATGAAGAAGAAAGAGAAAGAAGCCCAGGCAGGAAGGAAGTATGTAGTGTTACAGCTTCCGGCCAAGGCATACAAAGGAAGTGATTTTACAGGATTTTACAGAGCAAATTTTACAGCAAACATCTATGAGCCTCAGCCCCTTCATGTGCCCATCTGTCAAAGCATGACTTGTTAGTCTGACTGCAGTGATGTGTCACAGAAGTTTTGGTTGGTAGTTGTGCATAACAATGCCTTCTCTATTGTGGTACTTCAGTTGTGTAATATGCTTCCTCAAGAGTCCTTCTAACAATCGCCTTTTGTGATTATACAGAAATAGTTAAGATTGATTTTCTGCTAGTACATTTCCTTTAGGGGTGGGGTAATCTCATTGTTGTTCGGTTTTGAAGTATCTGACTTACATTCTCTGCTACATTGTTTTTGTTGTACTGTCTTGATTTGAATATTTTTATACTTGTCCCCTTTGTTTATTATTTTATTTATGCATTCTATTATTCTTCACAGAATTTAGTATCTTTTGATTAAAAGTGGCAAAGGAATAGAAAAAGAATTATTCTCTTGGAGAATTTGTATTCTAGGAAGGGACAAATGGCATTTCGGAACATTTTTAAACTGTCATGTTTATGCTGTCTCACTTCCTGCAATGCATGTACAAGAAAGATGTACATTATGTGTAAGTACATCAGATAGCACACGTCTCTCTCTGAAGCTTCTAGAACCTTCATGAAAGCTGCCTCACCAGCTGGAACAGCACTGTAAATCCTTGCCATCCAGATTTTGCACTGATTTGCTGAAACACTGTTAAAGTGCTCAGCGTTACTATTCTTGAAACTGATATATTGCAATCTCAGCAAGCTGGCAGGGCTTTTTGAACTTCTTCAAAAAGTTCACACTGTGATCCTTTAAGAAATGTGTACCTGGGCTGCTTTGGGAGGAACAGTGGGACAGAATATTTTTATATATGCAAATAAGTGGGCCATAGTATACTTTGCTACTCAATACAGTGGTACCTCTGGTTACAAACTTTAATTCATTCCGGAGGTCTGTTCTTAACCTGAAACTGTTCTTAACCTGAGGCACACTTTCGCTAATGGGGCCTCCTGCTGCTGCCGCGCCACTGGTGCACGATTTCTGTTTTCATCCTGAGGTAGTTCTTAACCCGAGGTACTACCTCCGGGTTAGCGGAGTCTGTAACTCGAGATGTTTGTAACCCAAGGTACCACTGTATAGCCTTTGGAAAGTGCTCCACGGATTCTGTTCTTACCAAGGAAATATCAAAGCTTGCCGGGAACAGAATATTTCAGCCACTCAAACGCCCTCCTAAATTTTAGTACAGAAAAAGAAGGTTCTGCTGCAGGTCAGTGCCATAGGACTTTCTCAGTAGCAGCTCCCCATTTATGGGATGCTTTCCCTGGTGAAGTGTGCCTACCTTCCCCATTATTTACACTCATGGGAAATGTCAAGCAATTGCAGCTCACCCAGGCATTTGATGTCTCAAATGTGCTGTTATATAGGACATTGTAACAGGGCATTGCTCCATGTAATTACCTCTCCCTGGATGGAGAAGCATATATAGGAAGACAGATTTGTTTCAAACCCCACTTCAGTGCCTCGAAAAGCATACTGGTTCAACTCAGATTATTTTGGGCATAGGGAAGGATCTCAGATCATCTCAAAATCCAACAGCCCATGGTGGCTGAACTTAATGGCATATGCTTATTTATTTTTTAAATCAGTGGGGCCTAAACAAGTTTAGGTTTGCCTGGGTAATGAGCTACGTTTATAGGAGGTGCAATGGCAAAAATTATGAAATAGACAAAATTTCAGATCATGCATTTTTTTGTAGACTTGTAGTTTGACTTTTCTGAAACAGCTTTCTTGAATAAACTCTGTTTTGGTTAAAAATAATAAAGACAATGTAACAAAAGAGAACATTGCCTGGACATGGACCACACACATGGGCTTAGAAGAGGGGGCATTTATTAAGTTTATAATGAATAGCGTATGGAAAACATGCTTAGTCGTGGAATAGCTACTGCACTGTGACATTAACGCCATATTTAGGGTTTTGCAACATATTAAGAGGGGGAAATTCTCTAGAAATCTGATATATATTTCCCATCATTAATACCACAAAGATGCAACCCAATGACATTTAAAGACAAAAAGGCATGCTTCCAAAAAAAAATTGCATATATAAATGATCTCATCCTGCATCTAGCAGCGAGCCAACATATTAATTTGAAAAAGCCCCAGAGCATCCTCTGCATTGAAATTTCTTATTACTTTTAATTCATAAGACAGCCCAGCAAACCACCAAGCTTAACTACAATCCCTAGTAAGATGGTCTGCTACTTGTTTGAGAACCCCTCGCCTCTATTTTGCAGTCCTAGGAGGAGGATCAAGTCCCTGGTAGGCTGGTGGGTTGAGTTTACTTTTATGGCTCTCAAATTCTGCAGGCTCAATGGCAGATGAATTAAAATCATTTCAGGGAACAATGCAGAGTCTTTTCTTATTTCTCCTATGGCAGGGAGTGGCCCGCCATTTTTCTCTCAGAAGCTGCATCTCCTTGGGGAAAATCTGTCAGTGGCCACATACCAACTACAAGTAAGACCAACTCCAATAGTAAGCAGGACCACAGCCAAAAGTGGACATGGTCACCCATTTTCTTTCTTTTTCTTCCACTCCCTCCCAATCGCTCTCCTCCCTCCATGTGTTTGGAAAACATCTGAAAAGGGCTTGAGTTAAAATGGCATCCCCTATGCCGAGCTGGTTACAAGAAGTATATTTTTTAAAGCCACATTTGGGTTCCAAGTAAGCACTCAAGAGTTCATAAGCAGATCACAGTGGCGGTGCAGGTAGTTGAAGTATGTTGACAGAGCATACCTGCCAAGTTCCTCTGGGAGAAATAAGGGATCGGACCGGAAGTAGCAGACCAGAAGTAGCGCTGCCGCCATTTTGGAACTGGGCGGAGCATGCTCAGAAGCGACTTTTGATGCTGCTTTGCCCAGTTCCAAAATGGCCACCGCGCCAGAATAAACCGGGGGGAAACAAAAAAATCCATTTTTTCAGCTGGGAACAGCTGGAAAAACGGGGGTTTCCCGGGGAATACGGGAAACTTGGCAGCTATGTGACAGAGTTGCACTCAGAAAGGCAGCCTATAAATATTTTTAAACGAATACAAAAGATACAATATATTGCTCAATGAAGTTCTGCTGCTGATTTCTTTTTTAAGGACATCAACAGCTGTACAAATGGCTGCAGTGCATATTTAATGCAGGAAGTGACAAAAAGCAGCATTAGTGATTCAATACACAGAGGCAAAGAAAAAATTAACGGGCAGGAATCGCCTGCCAACCGCAGTTGATGGGAGCCCTGAGTTTTAGGGATGGTTTTAGAAATTTAAGACTGCAATCCTAGCCTGCCCACAGGGCTTTGTCGAGTAATGGAGGCATCAGAGCATTTGCAGCCGGGACACAGCAACCACTGCAGGAGCAGAACAAATGGGGTCAAGCCTTGTGCCACATCCGGGCTAGCATAGCAGCTGGTTCTGGATCAAGCCCAATGCTGCCAGGGATAGCTATGAGACCAGCTCAGGATCCAGCAGATCCTGGGTTGTCTCAGCCATGACCCACACTTGAAATACCACATTTCGGAGCTTTTCACTAGGTTTGTTAGCGGGAATACCACCCTTTGGCCTCTGCCCATGCACACATTCGGGACTCAGCAGGAGGCTGGCTCAGCTGCAAGAGCTGAACAGTGGGACATCACTTGATCCAACTACAGCCTGGAATAAGGGGTGTGTGTGGGTGTGTGGATGCCCCTGTTATTGCTCTATTTCACTGAGTACTGTATTTTATAGGATCCTGCACTGCACACTGCTTTAGTAGGGTGTGTCATTTCACAAGGAGAAACTTAATTTTTGCAAAATTCTTCAGCAAGGGGGTCTTAAAAATATATGTTTGAGGAATCCAAATCTGCTATAATTTTTGTGATTGGACAACATTTACCTTGGTAAATCTACATTTGATGAAGATGCACATAAACTGCTTTCAGAAAGCCAAAGAATTTTAATTTTGCCTTCTGAAAATATCAGGTAATACTAAATAAAAAATAAATAAAAATAATATTAATATATACTATAACTGCAAGTACTGCATGTCCCTGTGAAATGTTAGAGGCTATGAATATGGTGTTGAAAAGCTACATTTTCAAGGGCAGCTTAAGAATGATCACAGCTACAGTATTTGAGTCTGCTAGCATCTGATTTAAATTGTTAAATTGTTTTGAGGAGCTGTAAATCAATTGGCAATTAATAATATGTCAAAGGAAATATTTCCTGATTAGTCATTTAGTGATTCATCGGTCTCATCATATGGTTTGCATCTTTGTTTTGCTAAAGGAGAGGTGGAACTAAAATCCTGCCTATGGAAACTATATTAATTGCATTTTTGCTTGCCAGAAAGAACAATCCCCCTTCTTCTCCATTCTGCTGGCTTCTCCTGGCATGCCAGGTTAACTGAATCCAGGCCACAGTAGTCCATTTTCCCAACCTGGTGCCCTCCAGATGTTTTGGACTATAACACCCATCAGTCCCAGCCAACACAGCTTATCTAGATGATATAGTCATTTATATTTGCTGAAGTATTCAGCCAGTCATTGGTCTCTGCCATCATTTTTTGGTCCAGACATGAACTCGGGCCAACCTTTATCCCTTTACAGTCTTTCCCCATTGAGGGGCAATCTCCAGTCTCTGGACATTCAGTTCTGCAGCTCCAGTTGTGAATTTTAGTTTTCTGCTTTAAGGTGATTATTGATACACACTTCTTTGTCCTAGACTAAAATGGAGGCCAGTCTCTGCTACTTTTGCCTAAATCCACTAAGAAATATAGATTTTCATACCCAGTAAGCGGCAAACCCCATATTGCTGGCAGTAATTGTTGCTGGCTGAGGTGTTTCCCACAATATTAGGTCCTAAGAGACCTACATTGGCTCCCAGTACGTTTCCGAGCACAATTCAAAGTGTTGGTGCTGACCTTTAAAGCCCTAAACGGCTTGGTCCAGTATACCTGAAGGAGCGTCTCCACCCCCATCGTTTAGCCAGGACACTGAGATCCAGCGCCGAGGGCCTTCTGACGGTTCCCTCACTGCGAGAAGCAAAGCTACAGGGAACCAGGCAGAGGGCCTTCTTGGTAGTGGCACCCGCCCTGTGGAACACCCTTCCATTGGAGGTCAAGGAGATAAACAACTACTTGACATTTAAAATACACCTAAAGGCAGCCCTGTTTAGGGAAGTTTTTAATCTCTGATATTTTAATGTATTTTGGTACTTGTTGGAAGCCGCCCAGAGTGGCGGGGAAAACCCAGCCAGATGGGCGGGGTATAAATAATAATAATAATAATAACAACAACAATAATAGGTGCTGTCCAGGTAAGTATTTTTCACACTCCAGGACACATGATTGCCATTAATGGGGATGTATATGTGCCATATAGGATAAGCGAAAGCATGCAACATACTAGTAATCTCACCTGGATAGAACCCACCAAATATTATTATTGTTATGATTGCTACACAGCGGAGTGCCATTGCCTTGTTTCCAGAAGCAACAGAGTACCATTTAACCACACACGCAAGGCTAAAACAATGTGAGTAAACACAGTCACTGCACCCTTGAATAAATTTAGGCAAATGTTTGATTGTTCTCCCAGCAGATAAAAAGAAACACCGTTTGTAGCTGATGGTTGTCTTTACAGCTGTGGATTTGGGGGAATCTTGGAAGGCACTTGACAGCTGCGGAGATAAAGGCTCTTTTAAAAGTGACATAACATTTACCTTCAAGGGCTATGAGAACATCCCTTTTCTTCTTGGATCTGCAGTACATTATTGATTGATGAGAGATTGAGGATGCGGTTAGTGTGACGTGCCTAAGAAAATAACCTTTGCAGAATTTCATTATGACATTTACCTTATTAGGCAGGGGGACTAAGAGCATACCCAACAGCAGCTAACCATATGCACACATGCTTACAGAAGTTGCAATATTTAGCCATTTATTTCTACTCGAGTGTCACTGCTCTTTGACTATAATTTAGAACCCTGCCAGTGAATATTTGTCTTTCTCTCCCCAGTGAATACTTTTATAGGTAGATTGTAAAGGGGGGGAAAGCCATTTTCCTTGAAGAGTTTAACAATTCAACCTAATGGCTCTAAAAATGAACATTGCAGTTCTTATATAAAATATTCAGGGGAGGGAAGAGAATTTGAATAATCAAAGATGATGAAAATGCAGTGAGCAAAATGGAGGAAAGCATAAGGTTATAAGATTTTATTGGAGGTTTTGAGGGCTTTAAGGTCAGAGGATAAATTAGTTCATAATTTTTTTATTTGTGCAGAAAGTATACACAGTGGTGTAGCTGGCTATAGCTGTGTCATGAAGACATAGGCTTAGTGAATCCTTAATTTTGTTCTTGCCAATGCTAAGCCTCACAGAGTCTTTTTAGCTATATGATTAAACTTGATTTGGTCTCTTTAAGCCAGGACACACTTCTTAACTCTTAGAAGAAATGCCATTAAATACACACATACATTTACAGATTGTAACATGGAAGATAAGAAGCTGCCCTTCACTGACTGAAAATCATTGTTATCTGCAGTGACTAGCCGTGCTTCTCTGGGATCTCAGACCAATATATGCCACATCAACTGTACCCTGACCCTTTTAACTGAAAATGACAAGGACTGAACCTGGGACTTTTTGGCTAAAAAAGCATATAATGGTGTTCTCTACCACTGAGCTATGGCTCATTCCAGAGCCCCACTCATGATTTATGAAGAAGCGTACATGACTGAGGTTGGATATTTCTAGTTGTCCAGAAATAGTTCGATAGATCATTTCTAGACCCAGACATGAGAATGGGATAGTGCGGCTTGCTTAGCCTGTCAAGTCTGCCGCCATATGAATGTTGCTACACAGAAGAAGACACCTTCACCCCAATATGGTTCCCCTTCATCACCTACACAGCCCAACAAGACAATGGCAAAAACCCACCGCCAGCATACAAATCAATATGGTTGAACTAATAAAAAGCACCCACCCACCCCACTCACACAAGAAACCAAAGACCACCACAGCCACCCACAAATGAATAATTACACCCTACGCCAACCCCAACCCCCGACCTCTCTCACCAACAAAGGAACATAAGCAAACGACAGAGAACCCACACAAATAACGCTGACACTGAACCCCCGCATGTATCAAGGAGAACAGAAACATAGACACCCCACCCCACCCACCCCCACCCCCCTCTCTTCTTCCGAATGTCTCAACAAGCAAGATTGATGTATAACAATGGAAAAATTATGAGACACTGCATTACCTTTGTAAATCAAGAAAACCCTCAATAAAATAAAAAATAAAAAAAATGAATGTTGCTACTCTGGGAACAGGCCTAGAGATTGCACATTTGTTCTCAAAACAGATGAATCTTCTGTTGGCACTCCAAGCTACGTCTTCCACAAAGCAGTCAGTCAGACCTACATTTGGCTTTGCAAAGTTGCTGAGACACCCATAGCACTGTTGCCAACCATGATCACGCTACAGTATGAAGGGTGCCAATGTAATTAAACAAAGCGGAGCACTGATAGCCAGACACTAGTAAGAAACCAGAGTTGACTGTGAGTTAAGCTCAGGGAGGACCAGGCCCAGAACCTGCTAACAATTAAAAATAAGAGTTAACCACATTAAACCTGTTTATTTCAATGGATTTAAGCAAAGTAAACTCTGAATTGGATTGATATTGCTGTTTCAGTGAGAAGGCTAAGTCCTTTTAAAAAAAACAAAACTTACAAAGCAAGAAGAAGAAGAAGAAGAAGAAGAAGAAGAAGAAGAAGAAGAAGAAGAAGAAGAAGAAGAAGCATGTGAAAGGAAGTTGATGGGAGATCTTTGGGGCATACTGAGAGATCTTAGGGACCTTTCCCCACAAAGACATCAGGGTGGTTTGGAAATTTATCCAAGTTTCTCCCCTCAATTTTTAGGTAGACAGGTAATTTCTGAGTTAATCTGAGGGAAGCTTTAGAATGCTCACCTAACTCCATTGATTTCTGAGTCCTAACTTCCCAGTTTTGGCAATGGTGACGTTGTTAATCCCAGAGATAAAGTATACTAGTGCAGTTACTTCGCTGCAGGGAGATAGCAAAATAAGTGTAGAATACATGAAGGATGGGCCTGAATGTGACATATGATTCGTACTGGGGAGATGAAGGGCCATAAGGGATGTATGGAAAGGATCAAGATGGTTTAGTTGGAACAATACCTGAAACCCCTCAGCACTTTTGGTTAAAAATTATTCTGTTTCATGGATTTTACTAACACCCTTCTTTAAGGAATCTGGAGCAGATAAGTCTTCTTTCCCTACACACTGACAAAAAGGCATTTCCTTTCTACGCCTGTTGGATTTTAAAGGAATTTTCCCCTCACACACATTGATCCTAATACCACAGAAATTAATGGCTGGCTCCCAGGGACAACTGAAGTCCAAGACCATGCCCTAGATACATAAATTACCTTAAATGGATTATTTTATTTTATTTATTTTATGCTATTTCAGTTCTAATAGTTTCCTTTGCATTATATTACTAGACACAACACTGAGTCAATTTCCCACCCAACCTAGTTTTTGAAGTTTTTTTTCTTAAGAAGTCAGTAGCACAACATTGATTTATAGCAGTTGAAGCAATTACTGTCACATAGAAAAGGATTTCATAGGCAGCGGAGTAAAAATATAGGTTTCTATCATATAGTCAGCACAGTACACTTTGCATACATGGCTGTAATTGGACCAGCTTAATTCTAGCTTTTCTTTACCTCTATCTGACTACTGGGCTTCTGTTTAAAAGTGGTTTTCAAAAAGATTCCAAAAACTACATAGTGAGGGGTTTTTATAATATAGATAAATGTGTACTGGGAACTCAGATGAGATCACCAAAGCCACTTCACCTTGACTTGAGCAGAAAAACATGCCATCTTTATAACCACAAGAGAAACCCAGTTTTAACATCCTAAGTGCAATATTTCTGTGGTCTCCATGAATGGTATTACAGTTTATATCACATAACCACTATAAACAAGCCAATCTAACTGATTTTCCAGCCCCTCCTCAAGAAATGTCAGACCTTCAACGCATAGCACGAGACAATATTTTACATAAATGGTTGCACAATGTGCCCCTCATTTCCTTTTTATTTCTGGCTTTCAAATAGCAGCAAAAACATCTTGGGGCTGTTTTTGACATGCTGTTGGCTCCATTCAGTTTTAAGTTCCACACAACACTGCAATTAAATCAACGCTTTCTGCACTTTTATGTCATGTGAGAGTTGGGGCAAGTCTGCACTGGGCCTTCTCAGACAGCCACCAGCCATATGTTTAACCAAAACTGTGGGAATGACAAACCAGAGGAAGGTGTTACGTTGCACTGTAATTTGTACAAAAAGCAAAAGGCAGCCATGTTGGCCCACAAGAAAAATCCCAGAATCCACGGGAGGGCAATATATTTGTCAAGCCAATCAAAATGCCACATAATAGTAAGCAAAGGTTGTCTGGAGTTGACCTGTAAGCAGGAGTGAAATTCAATAAAACGGTTCCCCTAAACCCAATGCACAGAAATCATTACCATCCATATTCTCCTCAGAACCAAAATGCCAAAATATAAGAATGTAGCTGTGCAGATTAGACAATTCCAACCATTTCATCAGCACTTAAACAATATTGGGGAGAAAGCCAAACAACTCTGTAACTTAGAAATAGCAACATGGTATTTTATTTTCAGGTAGGTAGCCGTGTTGGTCTGACACAGTCGAAATATATAAAGAAATTTTAAAAATGTCCAGTAGCACCTTAGAGACCAACTAAGTTTGTTCTTGGTATAAACTTTCATGTGCATGCAGACTTCAAACAGAAGTCACCATACCCTTATATATAGTGGGAGGGTGGGGTGGGGTTGTTTTCTCAGGAGTGTAGTAGGAGATGGGTGATTGACTCAATGGGTATGGTAAACCTGTTGATGACTGTTAACGACTGCAATTAGTTCTCCAGGAAAAAAGCAAGGGATAGTATGCAGATGATTAGCATATGTAATGAGACAGGAATAGTATGCAGAATAGTATGATTTTTTAATTGATTTTTAGAATCCAAATAGCTGAAAAAGTGATAGAAGACGTAATGACAATGTTTTTAAAGGATGATATGAAAAAAATAGATTCTTTCATGCAAACTGCTGAATAGCCTAACCCAGTGGTTCCCAACAGGTGGTCCGGGGACCCCCAGGGGTCCGCGAGCTATGCCAGAGGGGTCCGCAAGATGCTATTAGAATAAAAAATATATTAAATATATTTCGTATGATAACAGATTTTTTGTTTTGGCCGCTTCCTGCATGAGCAGAGTCTAGCGCAAAACTAGAATTAGATAGAGGCAGTAGTTCTGCTGTATGCCGTTAGGTGGCGCTTTACAAACACTACTGTTTTGCAAAGAGGCCGCGTGTGCATTCTACTAACGCTCACCTCCCCAAGATGCTTTGCGCGCGTCGGCTTCATTTGTGCACTACTGCGCAGGTACCCTGTCTTCTCCATTCCCCTCCCTCCTCCCTGGCGCGCGCTGCCTCTTTGCAAAACAGTAGTGTTTGTAAACAAAGCGTTGTTTTTCGCGGAAGCTACAGTTCGCGTAGTTAAAAATGGACCGTTGGTTAAAAAGTGGTTCGTTAAAACGACATAGGCCTACAGATGAAGAGGAAGATAATGCATTTGATGTTCAAGCAAGTAAGTCAGTGACTCTCGAAGCGATCTTGTCAGTTTCCATTGAACCTAAATTAAAACTAACTGTATACTGATGGAGTACTCTGTTGTAATTGTAAAAAACTTATAAATATAAAATATAAAAAGACTCTTAATTTGGCTCTCACTTTTTAATTTTAGGATTAGGAATTAATGGGGGTCCTTGTCACAATAGCAGCTCGATGAGGGGTCCTTGAGAAAATTTTGTTGGGAACCCCTGGCCTAACCTATAACATGACAAGCTTGCAGTGATGTCCAGGGACTTCTAACTTACGTATATTTAAAACTCAGGAAAGCATTTGAACATTCAGAACCCCTCCATATGAGGGCTGAAATGGTATAGCCCAACTGTGGATATGTCATGTGAAATTGGTGACAGCATGTTTTGTCTCTCAGTTCTCCTTTCATAAGAAGCTTTCCATTCTAAGCATTTGTCTTTTGCACCAGAATCAGATTGGTAGATCTTGCAAGCTGTTGTTTACCCCTGCTCTTGTGTGTAAAATGAATGGGAAACTTTTAGCCATCAGTGTAAATTGGGTAGGAAAGGGAAGCAGACTATACTTATCAAGTAGGAATGAATATTTGCAAGCATCAAGTTCTCCCAAAATGGAATTTGGTGCTTTTAAGTCATGGACTTTAAAAGCAAGAGTCATTGTCAGACCACAAATTGCAAAAAAATAATAATCATACAGCCACTGTTGTTTTTTTAAATTTTTGCTTTCCATAAACTTAGTCAATAAAGGCATCTTCCTAGATGCCTCTCAGCTATGTTAGCTGTCAAGCATTAGTGCCCACTAATTCAAGCATGCAAGATACTATCTTTTTCATTTTACTTATTACAAAAACAAAGTTGTGGAGAGCCATGTGTTGGCTATTTATTACATTAACTAGGCTGTGGAGAGAAGAAAGCAGGCAGAAGAAAATCTTTTATCCAAGAACAAAATGAGGAGAAAGGATGATCTTATCTTTTGCCTTAACCTTCAGGCATTGTTCACTAAAAACAATACCTATTTCTATGCAACAGTAACGAATGCTCAACACACAGAAAACAGAAAATAATTTCTTCACAGACAATTCTCCCTTCGGATCTTTCATTTTACTTATTGTTTTTTCTAAAAACAACAACAACAACAACAACAACAATTTAGGCCACAATGCAACCAACAGCCAAGTGCACATAACACCATTGAAGTTAATGGTGCCTACCTCTAGGGTGGATTGTGCCCTGGGAGTCTGTGGTGTTTTGTTTCCCACCTGAAGTCATCACCAGTCTGTTTGTAACATCCCATTTAGTTTCCATGGAAGTGTTTTGTTTTTTCACAAAGAATGGATTAAATTAAAACTTGCAGTGGGCTCTGGCCAGGCATCAAAAGACTTGAATGTTATGGTTATGGCCTAAACACATTTCCATTCCTCTCTCATTGACTTCAGTTCATCTTGTGGTAAGTGTTTATGACATAAAGGGATGGAATATGCACACATGCGCACACACATGTGCACATGCATACAGATAGATAGATAGATAGATAGATATTTTATTTTATTTATCTGGGGGAATTTATAAGTGGTACTGCCTCCAAAGGAGCTCAGGTCAATGTACAATGAACATATAAACATGATGCAAAAAGCAGCAGTAAAAGAAATCATTCCAACAGGGAATCAGATATTGCTGTTTGCATACATACATGCACGTATCCTGTACAACATGGTTATACAAATGCTTGGGATGGATGGTGCCAGCATCCTTTTGTTTTGATGATGATGATGATGATGATTCCATTTTTTAGAAATATACTGAGTAAACAACAGTATATTAATGTTTTAAATAATTAAATGTACCTCTTTAGAACTGATTTCTTGTTCGTTTGTCAGTCTCTTACTTAAGGTATTTTACCCCAATCTTCAGTCAAAAAAGGCTACCAGAGTAGCTTGTGGATCAATAAAAACATGACAGCCTTGGGCTAACAATCTAGTAAGATCTACATAGAAGGAAAACAGATTGGGAAAAGCAAGGAAATGTGCAAACTCAGATATTAATTCTTCAGTACTATTTATTTTGTTGCAGGTTCTTCAAATGACCAGCTCGGATGGAAACAGTTTGAGGAGGAGAGGAACCAAACATTGCTGGTCTCTCAGCTGCACCAAAGGAGTGATTCAGCACTCGGCAGCCCTTCTCTCCCCATCCCACTATACTATGGGATGGCAGAGATGATCATGGATTAACATGCACCTTTCCAGTTTCTTCACTTCTGCCATCTGGGGTGCTCTCTTACATATGGATAAAGGCCCACTACCTCAAGATCACCCAGCAGAACATGCCCATCAAATTGTCCTTTTTGCAATACATGAGATCAAATCTGGCTCCACTGGCTGGACCACTAACATTACAGATGTGGGTCATCTCCACAAAGAAGCAGTTCTTCAAGTAGAGTAGGAAGCCACTGTGGACTCTGCATCTGAAGAACATGGCAAAGCCAAATGACAAAAACTAGGCTGTAGCAATGCAGATGAAACTCATTTCCACACTCATTTTATCTCAGGCTCATTCAGCAACAAGCCGTTAACCAAATGTATACTATGCAAAATCTTATTTTTTCCCCAAATGGTTTTCTTAAACATTCTAATCATACACCTTTCTTATCACATTTGTTATTTGTGGATTTTATACCAATTAACCTTGTAGAAAATGTTATTCCTATCATAAATAACCCATAAGGGCTGTGTTTGGGAGTTTCTCTCAGGACCACATAACACCGGTCCTGAGAGATCTACACTGGCTCCCAGTACGTTTCCGAGCACAATTCAAAGTGTTGGTACTGACCTTTAAAGCCCTAAACAGCCTCGGTCCTGTATACCTGAAGGAGCATCTCCACCCCCACCATCCAGCCCGGACACTGAGATCCAGCACTGAGGGCCTTCTGGCGGTTCCCTCATTGCGAGAAGTGAGGTTACAGGGAACCAGACAGAGGGCCTTCTTGGTAGTGGCACCCACCCTGTGGAACGCCCTCCCAGAAGATGTCAAGGCAATAAGTAACTATTCTACTTTCAGAAGACAGCTGTTTAGGGAAGTTTTTAATGTTTGATGCTGTACTGTTTTTAATATTCGGTTGGAAGCCACCCAGAGTGGCTGGGGAAACCCAGCCAGATGGGCGGGGTATAAATAATAATAATAATAATAATTATTATTATTATTATTCTATTTGATCTTGTGAAATAATAAATGAATAGATAATTGTGGGTGTATTGTTTCTGTTTGTTATGTATTTTTGCGTTTTTCTGTTGCAAATTGCCCTGTGATCCTCAGATGAAGGGTGGTGTAGAAATTTAATAAATAAAATAATAAATAAAATCTATACTAATCATTCTTTTTCCATTAGCCAAAGCTGGATCTTGAATGGAAAACAGTTTATGCTAGGGGTTTCTTTCTGTGCGTGTGTCTCCTTGATTTTCCACCCATAACAATAATTCACCACAATAATAAAAAACTCAATTGTCTTCCACGTATCATTAATAAAACTCTAAGAAACCTATAAAACCTCTTTAAAAGTATGCACAGATGCTACTGGGGAATGTTCATCGACTTCTGCCTTTTCCTAGAAAAATGTGACAGAATGGAAACACATAGCCCATAGTTCTAGAAACATCTTCACTGTCAACAACAACGAATCAACCAGAGGTCTAACCCTGACACTGGCTCACTGCTTCCCCTCCACTGAGAACAGCAGACACCTCATAGGAATTCCTGTTGTTGTTTCTTACTGAACCTTGAGGAGTACAGCAACAGATGCCCACTGCTTGCTTGAAGCTTTCCAAGGGAAATGCAGAGCTCTGAAACCTCATAGGTGCATAGTAAACACTTTTTTTCCCATTTCATGCAGAATATGTAAGTTTTGGGGGATTTTTTGGGCAGCGTGGCAGCCTCTGACTACTTAAGGAGACTTGTAAAAACTGCAGCAAAAAAAACATGGGTGTTTGTGAGTGCCATGACAAAGATTCGTTACTACTACCCTGTTATAACCATTTGCTGTGCAGTTTTGCATCTGGCAGTCTGGTAGGTCCAACTGAAAAGCAAGTGATTGGCATTGTTTTAAAGGGCTGTAAGCTCCCACAACTGGCAGTGTTTCTGATCCCTGAGCACAATTGCATAACTGTTTTATTATGAGTAATAATCACTGAGCACAATGTCATTCCAAAAAAGAAAAAGAAAAGGGGCAACATGATGGACAGTAATAGGCTCAGGCCAAAAGAGTTCCTGCCACAAAGGACTTTTCATGTGCTAGAGCCAAAGGGCAAACAGTGCACTTGCTATTCTCTGCATGTTCAGGATTCAAGAGGAATGTGGAACTGGGGATGGAAGAGTTGGGATAACTCTTCAAGCTTCTCTCCTTCCTTGACTTTATTGGACTGGGATCATTTGAGCCAAATTCACTTACTTCCTGGGTTATATAACACTTTTCATCACAGCTAATAGGTATAACATATAGTGCCCTCTTTCGGCCAAGAAAAATACTTTAAATATTTTCATGCTCTACTCTTAGTTTATGACTACCTTTTAATGGTTCCCATCTGCTGCCCACGTGCCCTGCAAATGCTATTTGTTTGCTCTTTTTCTGCCATGCTGCTTTCCCCTCGTTGGCCGACTGGATATTTATTTACTTTTCCGTGATCCATCATGGTGCCCGTGAATGAAGCCACCTCCCTGCTGAAGTTCAGCTTCAACAAGATGAGGGATTGTGGGACTGGAAGCCACAGGGCTCATTAGCATGACCCCGACTTTCCCACTTCATGCAGGGCTTTCCCTTCGAATGAAGAAATTCACTTTGTCCTGTTTCTTCCATATCTCTTGCCACCACCACCACCACCCCAAAATTTCCCACCATAAAACTCTTTTTTTATGACATGATACTGCCTTCTGTACATTTTCCTAGGCTTGTATCTATTTCATATACATCTGTGCCAACTCGGAATTAAAGGACTCACAGCCAAGTGGTGAGCGTTAATCCCATGGCAAAGTGGTGCATCACCAAATTGTGGGTAACCAAAACAACCGCACACTTTCCAAATGTGGGTTAGGTGCTTGCGAAGCAAGCTTCACTGGAGACAGATGGGAAAACAATCATATGAATTATGTCACTAAGCAGATTCACCACTCAGCACTTGTGTAGTGGCTCACATCTCACCATGTAAACAGATCTTCCAAGTGTCCCTGTTTTCCAGATTTACAGAAGCCATCCTGGTTTCTTATTTGATCCAGGAATGTCCCGCTTTTCCTTAGGATGTCCCTATTTTCACTTGAGAAATGTTGGAAGGTTAGCAGTTCTGTGACCCATGAGCCAAGGAGATACATAACTATACAACCTTTAGAAGACACCTGAAGGCAGCCCTATATAGGGAAGGTTTTTTTTAATGTTTAATGTTTTATTGTGTTTTATACATGATGGATTGAGTGGCTGGGGCAACCCAATCAGATGGGCAGGTTATAAATATCATCATCATCATTATTGAATAGGATGTCCCTATTTTCATTGAGAAATGTTGGAGGGTATGTGTAACGTGTAAAGACAAATGCAATATTTAATAAGAAGTCACTGCATGTTCTTCATTCATGGTGTGAGGCTGAACCTGACTTCCTCCTGGCTTTGTAATTTACAATACAAGTGTAAATGTTGTTGAACTGTATGGTGGGTGACCTGCTTAGCCTTCTCCTCCCACAATTTCTAAAAGCACAACAGGTACATGTTGACAAGAGAGAGGGCCTTTTCAGTCGTTGCTCCCCATTTGTGTAACACTCTCCCCAGGAAGGATTACCTATTGCCCACTTTACAATATTTCAATTGCCAGACAAAGACCTTTCTTTTCTCCCAGGCCTTTTAATGATTTCATGCATTTTAAACCATCTTAGCATATATATTTTTATCAGCCTATGTTTTAATGTTGTTTATTGGGGTTGTCAAAGCTGATGGGGATCTGTGTGCAAAGGAGATTTGGTTGTGAGTTGTGCTGCTTAGTTGTGATGTTTTGTACTTTGTTCTTGATATATTATGGTAATGGCCACTAGATTACCTGGTTATATGAGAGAGGACTGGACAATTCATGGAAGAGAAGTCTATCAATGATGATGGCTATATACCAGGCACCCCCAAACTGCGGCCCTCCAGATGTTTTGGCCTACAACTCCCATGATCCCTAGCTAACAGGACCAGTGGTCAGGGATGATGGGAATTGTAGTCCAAAACATCTGGAGGGCCAAAGTTTGGGGATGCCTGCGTATATACCACCTCCAGGTTTATAGGCAATATGTCACAACAGCTGCAGCCGACAGGCCCTGCTTGTGCATTTTCCTCAAGGCATCTGGTTGGCCACTGTAAAAAACAAAATGCTGGACTACATGAGCCTGTGGTCTGATCCAGCAGAACATTTCTTAAATTCAAAGAATTTCAAAACTGCAATGTGAACAAAGGGGTGCATAAGACAACTCATCTATTTTTTTTTCACCAAGAACTTTTTTGAATAGATAAGCAACTTGCAACTGGTAATAAGATTTATTTAACAAGAAGAAGTAGCAGCTTTGAAATCTTTGCTCTTCATTCTTTTAGGGCCATAGGACAATGGAAAGAAAGCTGATTATGCAACTGTCTCAAGCTGCCAAATACACCATTACTGCTAACTGGCTTTCCAAACTATTATGACAGTTAATAAGTGAATGAAAAATGTCTGCTCTAAAATGCACATTGAGGATTTAACTTATGCAGATAGTGACTCGTGGAACATGTTTTGGAGAGAAGGAGTTGGATATGAATTCTCTGAGAAAGACTTTCCCCAGACTGCAATAAACGACATGCTTTGATAATGCAAGGCAATGTGAGATTTCAGAATCTTGAACTATCACTGATATAAACCCGCCCATATGAATTCAACATTTTTGTGTTGCCAAATGTGAACTTAATGTACAACCATGGTCCAGACTCTGTCAAACACCAAGGAGTGTTTGCTATTTAACTGCAAAGGATATGACATATATAAGAGTGCATCCAAAAGCAATTTCTGCTTTAAAAAAATAATCTGTCAACACTGCAATGGCTCCTGATGTTTGAGAACTGCTAATGACCCAAGAAAGAAATTAAAAAAGCAATGTATCTGTATTCCAGGTTTTCTCCATGTAGTTCAGAAGAGCACTGAGGTCTCACTACAACCATGTGAGCGGGACTAGATTGGTAGAGTGGAACTTTGGTTTCCCTCATCTAAAGGAAATCAAGGAAGCGAAGGAAATCCACTGTTCGTAGCAAGGCAGCAGTCACACTGTAATTATACAATATAGATGGTGTGACAAGTAGGTAAAGGTTAGGGACCCCTGGATAGTTAAGTCCAGGCAAAGGCGACTATGGGGCGTGGCGCTCATCTCGCTTTTCAGGGCTAGGGGAGCTGGCATTTGTCCACAAACAGCTTTCTGAGTCAACAGGACACTGTGACAGAATCCAGAGCACACAAAAATGCCGCTTACCTTCCCGCCGCAGTGGTACCTATTTATCTACTTGCCAAACTGCTAGTAGATAGTTTGGCAAAGGCTGGGACAGAGCAATGGGAGCTCACCCCATCTATTATAGAGAGCATGGTTTGCGGTGGGGGCTGGCAAACCACGCCCGTGTCAAAGGTGGGGGCATGAGTGGCCACTGTTTGATTGGATATGGGCTGTTGTTGGGCATAATTGCATGTATCAATTTAGTAAGTCAAGCCCCTGGGGTATAAATACTTAAATGCTTGGTTTTTTCCTTCTCTAATAAAACTACACCAAATATATATTCCTTGTCAACACTGTTTCATACTCAAATGGTAGGTAGCCGTGTTGGTCTGGGTCGAAGTAAAATAAAAAAAATTCCTTCAGTAGCACCTTAAAGACCAACTAAGTTTTTATTTTGGTATGAGCTTTCGTGTATCTGAAGAAGTGTGCATGCACACGAAAGCTCATACCAAATAAAAACTTAGTTGGTCTTTAAGGTGCTACTGAAGGAATTTTTTTATACAGCATAAAAGGAGCATTAGAAACTGGGGCAGAAGTACAATCATTATAACCAGGAAAACCAGCACAATAATCCCACTGTCTAAATGTGCCCATGATTTAAATGGGATTTTAATGGGACTCTGACAAACATTGGATATCATCCAAAGTTTGTGAAAGTCATTAGTGAGGTGTATTGGAAGTCTTAATTCTAGGGAGCAAGGGAAGGCGTGCAGGAATTCTAATTAAAACCACTGTATCTTGCTTGGCTCCTTCCAATATATTTTGAAAGATCCCCAAATATATTACACCTCTCATCTTCAGTATTGAGGGCTTATGGCTGTCCACATTCAGTCTTTCCCATCCAATACCACTATAACTGTTCATCCCCATGTAAATGCCAGTGTCATGTATCCTGATTTATGCTCACTTTTTTTTTTTTTTTGACATTCTGCAAACAATTCACATCAGTGCCATTCAACTGTTTTGAAGAAATCATGGTTCTGACCAACATTCAGTTCATCTGGCTATGAATCACACTGGTTTGGTTTGGATTTTTGCTTCCCCCCGAAAGTGCTTATTTGTTTGCTAGACTCCAAATCCCACAAGATCCTTTCATAAATACAAGATAGGGAGCATGAATTACGGAGCATCTTCTTTGCAGGTTCTCACACAGATGTGTCACAGAGATGGAAAAGTAGGACAGGCTGACATTTGAGTATGAAACAGTGTTGACAAGGAATATATATCTATAAAAAAAGCAATGACATATTGATATGGCAACATCTTTGGCCACACTATTTCCCCTGCTGTTTTCACAGGCACACACAAACACACATGCAGAGAAAACATTGGATCGAATTTTCTCAAGGGTTTTGTGACATGAGGCAGGACTCAGTTGGGTGATTAAGCTGGCTTCAAACCACATGGCAAGAATTCAGGAGAAATGAATCTATGTAGGCCTGGAGAAGAGAATAAAGTCCACTTAACGTCATACTCCTGCTGTAAATAATAATCCTGAAACTGTTCTCCAGCAAACGTTCGTCACCACACTATAAATCTCAAACGAACATTCCTGTGCAACAATAATTTAATATTGTCACCTAAAATTCCCAAGCCTGGGCATGCAATTGATCCCACAGATGACACATGCTGTATATCATTTCAAGCTCCTGGGCAGTTGTTTTTCTCAAAATGGAGGTTGAGGACAAATGATTTCATTTATATATCACCCCAGATCTGCAGCACAGGGAACACAACTTGGAAAGCAGTGTAAAAAGGAGACAGCTGTGTATCATCCAATGAACTCTTTCCAATAGGATTCTACAGGTATCCCCCTTTGCTTCCTTTCCATGTTCCAGATTTTTAAAAGGAGGGAGCCTAAGGAATACCTAATTCTTCTTTTGTTTCCATTACAACAGTCCTCTTGAAAAATGAGCCTGACACTCCACAGCAGTGGGAGCAATTCTGAGCTGTTTAAGTGGAAAGCTAGGCAGTATTGTTCCCACAGCTATACTTAAATGATTCATTGCACTGTGGCAAGTGAGAAGATTACTTCGTTCACCCTCTGGGTTGATGTTCGAGATGGAAAAGTGCTGCAGGGTCACCCAACTTTCTTTTTCCCCGTTAAGCATAGAACTGCTCTATCAGTTACCGTAATTATTTGACTGATGCCCGAGTGTAGTTGCATTGGCACACTCTGCAAACGGAATACTAGAGGGTAGTAAAAACGGTAGAGATCTGTCCAATATAGGCTATAGTGGGGTAGACATATGAGCTGTGCAAACAAGAAAAAGAGGATAGTGTGCTTTTATTAGCAGTCAGATACCTCCCAGATGCTCGATCCTGACCTGCACAAGCCATTTTGAACTTCTACTTGGAGAAGGACCTCCATTCCCTGTCTTAACCACAGGGCGTCTGAGATAGACTGAAGCCTCTTCTTTCCTCTTTTTCAAGACTTAGAAAGCCAAGTACATTTTGCACATATTGTAACCGGAGCCAGAGAAAGTAAGTTACAACACAATGCTAAATATTATGAATTAACCTGCCCTTCACTCTAAGGTCCCAGGGTAGGTTACAACAATTAAAATACAATATTAAGAATTGACCAGACCCTGCAATCATCATCTGAGGCCCTTCATCGTGTGCCTCCTCCACAAGAGGTTTGGAGGCTGGCGGCATGAGAACAGACCTTTTCTGCAGTGGCTCCCTACTTGTGGAATGCTCTCCCCAGGGAGGCTTGCCTGGGGCCTTCATTGCATATTTTTAGGTGCCATGTAAAAACATTTAGTAGCAGCAGCAGCAAAAGCAGCAACAGCAGCAGCAGCAGCAGCAGCAGCAGCAGCAGCAGCAGCAGCAGCAGCAGCAGCAGCAGTATTTATACCTCACCTATGCTGGGCAGCTTACAGCATATATACAAGTATAGTAAAACATTACTCTTCTCCCAGGCCTTTGGCTCATTAAATAATCTATAGCCTTTTAAACTATGAGAGGGTATTGTTTTGTTTGTTTTTATATTATGTATGTGTGTTTATTCTGTAAACCACCCTGTGATCCTCAGACAAAGGGCGGTATAGAAATTTTAACAACAACAACTGCTCAAAACAAAAGCACAGAAATAAAGTGGATCACAAGAATGTGCATTTCAAGTGTTAAATGCCAGAGTGAAGATGTGTGTGTGTGCTGCAAAATAAGCCTCACTGGGTTCAAATGAGCTTCATCCCTAGCATAGGATTGAAGCCTTTATAACACACAATTCCCATTAAAATCAATAGTGCACAAGTCATCCAGAACTGATGTCCCTTTGGCTTCAATAGGACAAACACAACAAAATATTGAAGCCAATCAGCACTGAGAGTGATTAACATTTCTAGGTTAAGGTGCAGGATAATGACATTTCTTTGGGGCAGCCCATAGAGATGTCTTCTTGGTTGTAACTCACCAGGCTTTGAAATTCTGCCACCCACATCCTGAACATTTCTGTGAAGCAAGGCCCATTTGATAGGGAAAGCATACTGTAGGCTGGAATAAGTAGAGCTGGGTAGCACAGTTTCTTTTAATGCTGACCTCAAAGACAAATATATTAGTGTCTCCAGTTCCGCAAGTGAAATGGTATTTTGTCTAAACTTTTCGGGTGAAATTGAAGAACCCACAACAGAATAGGGAGAAAAGAGACATCAGATGCTGATGTGGAAATTGGTAACTACAGGCTATAGGTGTGCACATAAAGCCATGATTTTAAATGGAGTTAAACACACTTAAATCTGTTGGATTGTAGCCACAGAGCACGTACATGTGGAAAATACATCAATTCATTAATTATGGTAACAGGCCCCCTTTCACGACATTCTCTCTCACTGCACACTCAAAAGACACCCTTGTGATCCAGCCATTTCCTGTCTTGGGGAGAAACAAGGACGTCATTAGCAATTAACCTATGAAGTATAAAATCAATCTACTTCAAATCCCCAATAACAACCAAAACTGAACAATCGCCTTTAAAGGTAGAAGTCCGGGGGGGGGGTTATGTAATTTCTTCGCATCTCTCATGCACACATTTGGCTTTGGTTTCTGGATGCTCCTTTCCTCCTGCCGACAGAACATTCATTTTTTTGTGATTTTGTAGAGTCTTTTACCAGGAGTCTTATTGCTAAAAACTAGCAAAGTGTTTGTCGTCGTGAGACTACAATCACTTTTGATTTATATTTGCTTTTGTTGGCCTAGTACACAGGGCATGGTGGAAATTCAATGGTGGAAAAGCCATTTAGAGAAAACTCTAGAGATGCCTGTCTCAATACCTCTATGCTCCAGACTGAATCACTAAGGCAGCTTTTGCCAACCTGGTGCCCTCCAGATCTTTTGAAGGGCTGCTGCGTGGGGCTGAGAGGACTTGTGCTCCAAAATCTTGGTAGGCACCAGGGAAGAGACCCTGAGGCTCTGCACTGATTCCAGTAGTCCAAAGCCAGCCAACTTTGTGGAATCCCTTGTGGAGGGCAGAAACTGGAGGAATGCTTCTGTTCGTAAAGCAGCCCTTCTAAGCCAGATAGCTGAAGTTTACACACCCTTCTGCAATAACAGTATTTAACATAACCCACAATTAGACACAGTGAAATTCAATGACCCCCTGCGCTGGCAAAGTTTTAAGACTATGTCTTTTGGTGGTGCATGATTCTTTAACATCAGTCACACGAGGTAGGGCAAGCAGGACTAGGACTATGGCACATTGGGGGAGAGATTTAATTCTTTCCCTTTATGCCACGGGTGTCAAACACAAGGCCCGGGGGCCTAATCCGGCCCGCCAGACCTTGTCATGTGGCCCGCGTAGCCACCGCCGACAATATACGCTGACAGTAGTTCTGGAGCCTGCGATTGGCCAAGGGTCAATACCGGGGGCGGGGCTGCAGGCGGAGGCCGGGGCGCTGGAGCCGCGCTGACGGCCTTGGCCAGGGAATTTCAATTTCGAATGAGGCTGAGGGAGGCGGTGGCACAGCGGCCAGACGGGGAAGTGAGATGCAGGAGGAGGAGGAGGAAGCCCGCCGAGGAGGTAGGAAAGCCCTACAGGCGCCGCCGGCAAAGTTGGTGCCGGGACGGAGCAGCGCTGGATTTTTTTTTGGCGGGCTTTGCTGTTGTCTCCGAGAGTGAGTGAGGCGGCACTGGGGAGCCGCCGCCCGCCGCTTCCCTTCCTCTCCTTGGCTGCATCCGGGAGGTGGGCGAGCGAGCGGGCGAAAGGGACGCGGAGTGAGTCTGAGGGGGAAGTAGGCGAAGCACAACAGCCGCTCTCTTGATGGAGCCGGGTTTCTCTTCCCTCTTCCCCCGTTTTCTCCTCATAGACACTCGGGAGGGTGCCTGGCTTTTGCTCTGCCCCCCACCCCCGAGCCGCCCTTTGGCTTCTCAGTTCTGGCGGAGCTGCTCCCCGGGGGGCGGCCGGGAGGGAGGAGGCGGTGACGGCACGGGTTCCTGCTCTTCCCGCTCTGCCGCCTCCTCCTCTCAGCCCCTCGTGATGTAGGGCTCCAGATGGAGTCGCCTCGTGGTTTGAGTAGGTGGGAGGGGGATTTGGGGGGGGAGGTTTTCAAGCCTCCTCTGCCTGCAGTCCCGGTAGGGAGAGGCGGCGGCGAAGACGACAACAGCGCGGGTGGGGGGAAGAGCAGCTCTGAGGCGAAGATGCACGCCCGCTGGGGCTGGGGCTGCCGCCGCCTTCCTCCTCGGGAAATCCGCTGCCCTCCCTCAGCGCGAGGGGAAGGGACTCTGGTGCTGAGGAGGGAGGATGCAAAAGCAAAGCATGGGGTGGGTTGCAGCGTGTGGCATCCTGCCTAGCAGGGTTTGGGTGTGCGCAGGGCGGGAGAGGGAAGCCCTCTTTCCATCTGCAGGTTTTTAATCCCAGCAGTGGCTTTCTCCTTCCTGCCGAAGCTTTAGTTAAGCCCCCCCCCGAAGCCGTCGATCCCCACCTTTTGTTCAAATTTCCCTCGTTTACATCCCCTCCCACACACGCGCCACGACGCAGGAATGTGATCCGCGTGGGGGCGGGAATGAGCTTACATTATTACAAAAAACAGTAATAATTGAATGCAGTGACAATAATTTATGATAATAAAGAGTGGACACATAGTCCTACAGACACAACCGGCCCTTTGAGGGTGACCAAACTGCTGATGCGGCCCCCAATGAATTTGAGTTTGACACCCCTGCTTTATGCTATGAACTTGACAAAAATCCCTCCCCCGAGCTGCTAGTTAGCATAAGACAGAAGCTCATATTGGCATCAATGGAAGATTTTACCTCCAGGCAGAACAAGCAGCTCCAAAAGAGTGTTCATCAGGAATGCAGAACAAGGGGGGAAATCAAAGCCCCGCCCCACACACCAAGGTCCCTCCTTCCCTTGTGGCTCCCATTTAAAATTTTAAATGTTTCATGCACTTTCCACAACCCCCAATTAGGATTGGCACAGTCCTTCCTGATCACCAAGGGAGCTGGAGTGGGGCAGACAGAAATGCCGGCATTCTGCTCTAGCCTTAAGCAGATTATCAGTGTGGTGAGAACGCTGTACACTGATCATGCGCTCAGTGCAGGCAAAGAGCTTCCAATGGAGATTGCTGCCATGGAGAGTGAATCATTGACACAGTCACTTCCCTGCGTTAACCCACATAGGTCTTCTTAATCGATTGACATGAGCAGAAGTTGCAAGTTTGCCCACCTCCCTTCAATCAGCATTAACTGATTTGTGAACAGATAGCGAAAGGAACCTGTTTCTTTCCAGGACACCTTGTTGAAAATCCACTAATGTTTAAGCTGTCCTGATGGAGAGCAGAAAAGTTCCTGTCTGATTGCATACATTGAGCAGTTTACATTGTAGTTCTGGTTGAATAGTTACATGGCGAGGGCATGATGTTTCCCCCATTTCTCCCAGCATTGAATGCAGACCTTCTGGCTTCAGACATCATTGCATCATACCAATTAACTCAAGAGGAGACACTTGCACATCTGACTGCTGTCAGAATGTTTTCCACTCTCAAATGCTTTGCTCTTCTCACTTTTCCAGCTGATCAACCACATGTGGAGCCTTCGCTAATGGGATGCTGTGAGACAAATTGAGTTACCTTCGCTACCTTTGTGCATCTCGCCATTAGCATAATTTAGTTCTGGAAACAAGTGGTCATGCAGGCAAAACGCTGGAGCAGATGGATGATGTAAGTCAGAGAAATGGAAAAAAAGAGAGTTTCCTTTAATGTGATATTGAATGCTTCAGCCTTGACTCATGTGGTCATTACAGACAGATGGCCTTTCATCGCAGAATCCCTCATGATTTAATATTAGTTCAAAGGCTTGTTTTCCTTTAACTCTCACACCATTTCCTAAGGTGTACTTTGAGATGTCTGAATAGTTTTCTAAACCCACCTAAGCACATTTCAATGGGTTGACATTGATCTGTAAAGCACTGCACTCTCTAAAAGTAGACTGCTTCACAGTCTGTCATGTCCCAGTCTTACGTTGGGTTAGTGAGCAACTCAAAGGCCTGATAGAGCAGTCCACCTAAGGCAGGGGTTCCCAAACTACGGCCCCCGGGCCGGATGCGGCCCAATCGGCCTCCCAATCCGGCCCGCGACGACCCCCGCCGCCCGCTGCCGCCGCCCGCTCTTGCGGCGCGCGGCGCGGCGACGATCTAAAAAATCGCCGAAAATCCTTTGTGCGCATGCGTATGGGCCTCTCCCGACCCAGAAGAGGTCATTTCCGATGCACTTCCGGGTCGGGGGAGGCCAATACGCATGCGCACAAGCGATTTTCGGCGATTTTTCCCCCGCACGGGCGCGTGTGCGCATGCGCACGGGCGCGCACTCCCCCGCCCTCCGGCCCGCTGCGCGCGCACTCCCCTACCCTCCGGCCTGCCGCGCTGTCGGCGCGGCGGGCACCGGCCCACTGCGCGGTAAGTCTGGGGACCCCTGACCTAAGGGCTTGTCCACATTTGCCTTTCCTCTGCACTTTCCAGGCACGGTCCACACATTAAAGCTCTGTGTCAAAGTGCTTTCTCTGTCTCTCTCTCTTTGCTCTTCAAAGCTGAATTAGAGCAAACAGCAATCCATGGAAAACCCGAATTGCCATTTGTTGCACTTCAGCTTTAAAGAGCAGGTTTTCATGGGGAAAGCTCTGTGGCAAAAAACAAAACAAAAACAAATGCTTAGACACAGAGTTTTAAATCGCAGACTTGTGCCTGGAAAGAGTGGGGCAAAGGAAAGTGTGAATGAGCCCTAAGTACAGGGCACTAACTCACGGATGCTTTCACAAAGACCTAAAGCATCCTGGATACCAACCCATAGCAGCCCATGAAATTTTGCTGTCTGATGCTGAGCTCAAACAGCATGTGCACACACATACACCATCACTTGACTGACCTTGGGTCTTATTTATCCAAGGCAGCAAAATGTCCCGGACCAAACCTGGATGTTTCCTTGACTGAAATTGTCTCTTTCAGTTTTTTAGTGTCTCACATTCCACCTGCAGAAGAGGTTTTACAAATGATGGTGAAGATGTAGAATATAGTGGTACCTCTGGTTAAGAACTTAATTAGTTCCGGAGGTTTGTTCTTAACCTGAAACTGTTCTTAACCTGAAGGTACCACTGTATTCTACTTTAGCTAATGGGGCCTCCTGCTGCCACTGCGCCAACGGAGCACAATTTCTGTTCTCATCCTGATGCAAAGTTCTTAACCTGAGGTACTATTTCTGGGTTAGCGGAGTTTGTAACCTGAAGCGTTTGGAACCTGAGGTACCACTGTAGTGCAAACCTTGTCGTGTTCCTCAACAACCATTCCCCTCTTCCCCAGACATATTTAGCTCGGACACCACAGCGCATCTGTGACGTAAATACAAGACTTGGCCCCACACAGTGCCTAGAAGAGACTTGAATCACACTCTTCATTTTATTCCATTTGTCCAACATTCATATAATAAAATATGTGGTATTTCTCTGTAATTCTAGGCAGTAAATCATAGAAGGCGATGACAGAAGCTTGGCCCCATTAAGTGTTTTGCTAAACCACTGTTTGGAATCCTATCTAACATATAGTATCATATCAGGTCAATTATGCCCTTTTTTAAAGACATCCCATGGTTGTGAGTGGGGGCATCTTGCTTCTCACTGATTTCCTCACTGATCTTTTAATGTGCACATAAGCCCAATGACTTCTTCTTTTTTAACTTGTAAAAAAGTAAGAAAGTCAAGATAAGACTCAGTCATGTGTTGCATTGTTTAACCTTAAGGCGACATTTCAGTTGTGGAGGCCTATTGAGGTCATACAGGAATTTCCCCCAAACTTATCTCCAAAGGAAAATATGACATCATTGACTGCTACAGCTAGAAATAGGACAATGCATTGGGGGGGGGGGAACCCTCTGCTCCTATAAAACTATTTGTTTTTCTAACGACTATATATAGATTGTAGATCTATACAGCATTGAAGTGACATAAGCGAACAAGATAGTTATGTCTCAAGCAGCTTACAAAATAAGTTAATCAGTTGGGAAGATAACAGACCGGAGGGAAAATATACAGGGGGTGGGTTTTAAGACTCACGGTGGTGACCGAGACACTGGGTGTAGACCTTTTGGATAGCTCAGCTGGTAGAACATGCAACTCGTAATCTCAGGGCTGAGGGTTTGAGCCCCACATTGGGCAAAAGATTCCTGCATTGCAGGGGGTTCAACTAGATGATCCTTGTGGTCACTTCCAACTCTACAATTCTATGATTCTATTACTAAGTGTTTCCTGAGGGAAAGACTGAAAGACTGAAAAGACTTGGGGGAGGAGGGGAGGAATGTGAGAGTAATCTAAGTATCCAAGTATCAAAAGCTTTGGGGAAGTTAGTTAAGCCAAGGTCTTCGAAGGAAAGGTGGAGTGTTTCTGCCAGACAAAGACCTTTCATATTCCGTAAGAATTTCAATAAGCAAGCTATGAAATTAAATGGAAATGAGCTAATATACTGATTTCGGCCATGAATCCTGGCTGAACTTAAGTAACCATAAACTCCTGAGAACTTCATTATATATATATATATATATATATATATATATATATATATATATATATTCTAACATCAGAAACACAGCCTGAGAACCTCATTTGAACAAGGGTAGACATTCATCTGTGCACTGCTAGAAAAACAACAACTTACAACTAAAAGGTGTGTGAAGGCAGGAGAGCAATGATGCCCCACCTACACTGCCACTTGGGTCACTACTGGGTATCAGGTGTCTCTAAACAAACAAACAAATAATACATTGATAAGCTGGTCTCAGTCCAACATTATCTATTGTGCCGTGCTGAATTTTGGACTTTGCTCTGTCCTTGACTTCACCCATGTTGCACTGAGCTGAGGCTGATTGCACAGTGTGTGAATATATGAATGCAACGAAATGTTTTGACTGTACACGGTAAGACTATTTTTATTGTTGGAAACCATCTTTCGCTGTAAATTTTATTTTATTTTATTTATTAAATTTCTATACCACCTTTCATCCAAAGATTACAATATAGAAACACAAAAATGCACAGCATAGTAACAAACGAAAACAATAAGCACACGTGCGCACGCGTGTGCACACACACACACACACACACAGAGAGAGAGTGTGTGTTTAAAAGGCCATAGATTGTTGAATTAGCCAGAGACGAAGGTTTTACATTGTTCATGTATACATTTCCTCCCAGTGTGATGGATTTCCACTTACCAAAATCTACAGAAAGAGGGTGGGCTATAATGAGCACCATAGCTATTTACACAGTTTAAAGCATTGTTTACATGCGTAGCCATTCAAAGGAATGTTTAAGAAGAGTTAGTTTATCACGCAGTGTTAGTAAATTTATTCCTCTATTTTTGTTTAAATCCTTGGCAAAATCTGTGAATTGTGTTATATTATTTGTGGCTTGTATGAGTCCGCTGTTTTATTTGATTTGATTTGCTGTGTTGTGTTTTATGATGGGCGTAAAGCCAAATAAACATCTCTTTGCTTTGTAAAAGAAAGAAGCCAGCAACTAAGATCCTAGAATTGCCAAACTGAGCCATCAGGGATACCAATATCATCCAAAAGCAGGGGTCATGTTATCTGGCAAACCTATTCCTTTCCAGCCATTAATGTCACAGCTGCATATTCCTCTTTGCAAAATGGTAACAGAGACTACATTTCACAGATGTTCTTTCATCCTTCTGTCTTAAGGACCGGTACAGACTCCTACCAATCAATTTTTATATATATATATAAAAAACAGATTTTCCAACTACAGATGACAATATCTTCTATGAATTCCATCCTCTGATGTTACACTGTTTATTCAGGTAGACTCAAACATCTCTTTTTGCAATTATGGCTTCCTTCAAACATGGGCGTAGGCAGGGGGGCAGGAGGGGGCAGCTGCCCCCCCCCCTAGAAGCAAAAAAATTAATGTATTTTACAGACCATAACCAGCACTTTTCCCCTCCAAAAACTGAAGTGGAAAGGGCTTTGCTTTAGCAAGAGCAGCTAAGTCTCTGGTTGCTGGGGGGGGGGGGAACACAGCAGTAACAAAAACACATCAAATAAATAAAGCAAAGTGACCATTTCACCCTATTGTTCTTAAGTGGGAGCTGTTAATGAGCATTCAGGAGCATTAAGAGTTCTATTGGCGATTTAATGAGGGTGCAGACTCAGAGGATTCAATTTGACTAAGGTGGCTCTGCCAGGCTAAAAAGAAGTGAATAAGAAAGGGGGGAGGCTGTAGCTTTGACAGACACAGTGATGTTTATAAAAAGCATTGGTGTTCCAGTCTGCCCCTCCTCCTGCATCTGTATACTGTAAATCAGGGGTGGCCACCTCCCAAGAGACTCTGATCTACTCAAAGTTTAAAACTGGGGGTGATCTACCCCCTTTGGGGGGGTTCAGGTCAAAGCTGTTGAGGTTTTTTTAAAGGAAGGGAAGCCCTGTTTTTTGGGGTTTAGGTCAAACTTGTTGAGATTCTTTTAGGAGGGAGGGAGGCCCATTTTTGTTTAGGGCTTCAGGTCATAGTTCAACTTTTTTGAGGGAGGAGGAAAATTTTGGGTGAGCTTCTTTTAGGGGTGCCAGTGACCTACCAGTGATCTACCACAGACATCCAGTGATCTACTGGTAGATCACAATCTACCTGTTGGACGTGCCTGCTGTAAATCAAGCAGAGAGAAAGCTGCTTACAAGGCTCCTGTACATGCATCACAGCGTCACCCAGAGGCACCCACAAATATGAGTTATCCCTCTCTCTATTTCTTCCTTCCTTCCCTCCCTCTTCCATCCTTAATAAAATACGGGGGGGGCAGATAAGCCCCACATAGAAAGCCCATCAACATGGGGGGATGACTCTTTCGAATACGGTATTTACCAGTAATTGGGGGGGGGGGAGAGGCACCTAGGCCTCTAGGAGTTGGCTGCTATGCCTAGGAGTAGGACAATTCAAGAAAGCAGAACGATGCATATGGTATGGTAATATATCAATAGAATCGTAGAATTGTAGTCGGAAGGGACCACAAGGGTCATCTAGTCCAACCCGCTGCAATGCAGGATTTTTCCCTAAGGTGGGGCTTGAACCATGGTTGAAATATTATGCTGATATGCAGCAACGCCCCGGAGCCGTCGTGGCTGCGGCCATGCCTTGCCTCGCCCTCACCCGCCCTGCCACCCCCTCTCGCCTGCCTGACCCTCCTGTCCTCTTGCTGCAGAGTTCCAGCATCACAGCGTCATCCAGAGACACCCACAAATATGAGTTATCTCTCTCTCTATTTCTTCCTTCCTTCCCTCCCTCTTCCATCCTTAATAAAATATGGGGGGGCAGATAAGCCCCACATAGAAAGCCCATCAACATGGGGGGATGACTCTTTCAAATACGGTATTTTACCAGTAATTGGGGGGGGGGGCACCTAGGCCTCTAGGAGTTGGATGCTATGCCTAGGAGTAGGACAATTCAAGAAAGCAGAATGATGCATATGCTATGGTAATATATCAATAGAATCATAGAATTGTAGTCGGAAGGGACCACAAGGGTCATCTAGTCCAACCCCCTGCAATGCAGGATTTTTTTCCTAAGGTGGGGCTTGAACCATGGTTGAAATATTATGCTGATATGCAGCAACGCCTCGGAGCCGTCGTGGCTGCGGCCGTGCCTTGCCTCGCCCTCGCCCGCCCTGTCACCCCCTCTCGCCCGCCCGACCCTCCCGTCCTCTCCAGCCAAGCAGGGTAGCCGCCAACGCTACCAGCCCCAGAAGCACAAGGTGGCCGCTGCTGCCACCGCCACGATGTCATCAGGCCCGCTGGCCCTTTAGCCCCGCCCACTTCGTGGCCCCTCCCCTTCCGTGCCTTGGCCCCGCCCCTGAACGACCATGGCTTGCCCCCCCCCCTAGTTTTGATCCTGGCTACGCCCCTGCCTTCAAAGAACCTTAGGAACTGTAGTTTGTTAAGGGCACTGAGAGTTGTTAGAAGATCCCTCTATCCCCTTTCAGAGCTACGATTCCCGGAGTTCCCTTTAAAGATGCACTGATTGTTAAACCACACTGGGCATTGTAACTCTGTGAGGGGAGAAGGGGTTTCCCAACAACTCTCAGAATCTTTAAGAAACTGACAGTTTAAAGTGGTATCATAATGCTTTAAATATATATGATCTAAATACGCCCAAATGCAGCGTGATGTTTCCAAGAGCAAACACTCAAAAGCAAAACAAGAAACTAATACAGCCTTGTAAATAAGACCACAAAGGTTACTAGCCTGCCCCCCCACACACACACACACAACTAGCCTTCTGGGGCTAGCAGAGATGATTAGAAGACATCTATCCTTCTGCAGGAATCTGCTTTGATTTTTTGCTGGGCACAGAGGAAGGCAAACAGAGCTCTCCAAGACCCCTCCACCAGCCTGCTCGCTCATCTCATGGGGCTTCATGCATTGTTTGCATGCAATTCCTTGCACCTTGTCACCTTGTCAGGTGTGTGTGTAATATCAGATTGAGCCCTTGTATGTCCCTAGCATCCAGTTTCCAGGGAATTGTGGCCACTGGACCTATAATTTCCATCATAGGTAATAGGTCACAACAATTGTCAGCAACAAGCTCTTAAGATATATATCACAGAGCAAGTTGCTGACAATTGTTGGGTGAGTGAGATAAATATAGATATATAGCATTTACAGAAATCCCAAGGCTTGCCCCCCCCCACAAACGTTTGGAATTATCATGTTTATGTTCTACCAGGCAACCTAAAGCAAAGTGTATTTCCATGAAGAGGAATTCCTTTGCCCAAAAAATGTCACACCAAATTCTAGATGAGGGAAAATAACTAGGTGAGGGAGACGAGTTGCTGGTCAAACATAAGAATGAGATTCTTTGTCAAAGATGCAGATTATGCTGTGGAAATCACACAGGGCATTAAAATAAATGTGTGTGTGTGTGTGTTTGCGAGCCATTTAAGGAAAATCCGTCCCATATGTCTAGGCTATGTAGGCCAGCGAGCAATACACATGATAGCAGTGAAATTACAAAGTAGTACTGCAGACAAAAGGATGGCATGTTGTATAACATTTTATAGACCTATTGTTATTATTCTGGTCTCTGTGTTTGCCTTTGCCTAATTGATTCTCCAGAAAGTAGACAACAGTAAAATAAAATAAAAACTACATTAGAATCTACTTAAAGAAGTTGTGTGCCCATACACACATGCACATACAGAAAACCATATTTAACAGCTTATATCACTGAGCAATAACAAAAAATGGGATAACTGGAATAACTGGTAGTGGTGAAAGACCCAGGATAGAATGAACAATGGGCAATGTTCCTCAAATATATCTTGGGACCCGGGGGCAAGGGGGGAATTGAATACAGATCTTTGCTGGCTCCAAATTGCTGACAAAAGGAGTTTTAAAAACAGAGATCATAATCTAAAAGGAACAGAGATTGGGAAGTTGTGTTGTTGTTTTTAATGCAGAAGGCTATAAACATATGACATGTGTCACGTATAGGATAAATGAAAACAACTGTAATACCCTCCAACATTCCTCAGATGAAAATAGGGACATTTCTCGCTCCTGCTCCAAACTGACCCTCCTCAACCCACCCACCCCACACATAGCATTTTGTCCTCCGCCCATAGCATTTCCCAATAAATGGGACACAGCGCAGACACCCTCCACCATCCTGAGAAAACCCCTTAATCCTGATTCTATTCTATTTTATTCATTGGTAGATTTACAAAAAGAAAAACATACACCCATAAATAAATTTTAGAAAGCAGCAAGATTAGATGCCGGCGCACAAAGCACTTTTTTCAAAAAATCAAGACTCCTTGTGCTCCGTTCCCTGCCTAGGGCAGCCCTGTCCTCTGCTCATCCTCTTCACCAAGTTCAGAAGCAGCTGTGCTGGCAGGGGAAACAGGGACATTCAGGATCAAACCCGAAGCCAGGGTGGTTTTTGTAATTCCGGGACTGACACTGGAATATCAGGGCACTTGGAAGGTATGCCATAATAGAGAAGCTGCGTATGTGCTTTTGGTGGTACATGACACTCTTTGCCAGTCTACACTAATGCCTTCTTGCTGCCTTCCTGCCTGCTGAATGACTCCTGTAAGTTGCTTTCCATATTATTGTTGTTATTTTTTAAACAGTTCCTTTTACCACATAACCACAAATGTCTGTAAGTTCTGTACAAGAAATCGTTTCTCCACTATACTGGGGTAAAGGTAAAGGGACCCCTGACCATTTTATCTATTTATCTACTTGCACTTTGACGTGCTTTCGAACTGCTAGGTTGGCAGGAGCTGGGACTGAGCAATGGGAGCTCACCCCATCGCGGGGATTCGAACCGCCGACCTTCTGATCAGCAAGCCCTAGGCTCTGTGGTTTAACCCACAGCGCCACCTGCGTCCCATATACTAGGGTAAAGGTAAAGGGACCCCTGACCATTAGGTCCAGTCATGACCGACTCTGGGGTTGCACGCTCATCTCGCATTATTGGCCGAGGGAGCCGGCGTATAGCTTCCAGGTCATGTGGCCAGCATGACAAAGCCACTCCTGGCAAACCAGAGCAGCACATGGAAACGCCGTTTACCTTCCCGCTGTAGCGGTTCCTATTTATCTACTTGCATTTTGACGTGCTTTCGAACTGCTAGGTTGGCAGGAGCTGGGACCAAGCAACGGGAGCTCACCCCGTCACAGGGATTCGAACCGCCAACCTTCTGATCAGCAAGCCCTAGGCTCAGTGGTTTAACCACAGCGCCACCTGGGTCCCTATATACTAGGGTACTAGGCAACAAAAAGATACATAATGAGAACTTTCCTTCTCCTGTCGTGAGAAGTTTGCAGTTCAAAATGGATGGGATGTAAAATGGTTCAGATGGTAAGACGTGTGTTATTATTATGCACTATATCCGCTCACCCATTTTTTCCAAGAAAACTAGCCTCAGGCTGCAGTTGTATGCAGAGCTAGGCACACCTAAGCCCAGTCAGTGTTTACTGGGATGAGCGCTAGGACTTTAAAGGGATGTCCAAGCCCTAAAGCCGCTGTTGACTTGTTTGAGGATATCACAGCCAGATTTCCATCTTTATCTCTTTGTAATATCATCCTGCCTCCAGGAATTTTGAGGTTCTTTGTTTTGCAACAAGACATTATTTGCGGTTTTACTCCAGATTGGTTTTTCTTTGCTTGTCATTCCTTATGTGCAGGACAGATAAAGTGTTCTCTGTTCATTCATATGATTTTATATTGAAAACAAATTGTGAGCATTACATGCAATTTCTTTCGTTCCCTTTGATTTAAAAAAAATAAACAAGTTTCGTTATCAAACATTTTCCTTGAATCCTTTTTATCTTTATGTTACAGAACTAGATTTTAAAGAAGAAGAAAAAAACCCACCCCTTGAAAGCATATTTTCTTCATTCAAACATGAATTCTCCTGAAAACAAGTCCAGGTAGTTTGTAAGGCACCAAGCTGAAAGAAACTTACAAGCCATGAAGTTAAGCATGTAGATGTACTCAACTTTTGCCCCTGAAATCACAAAAAGTGCCTAATTTTGGTTGAATCACAACCACAATTTCATAATGTCTTCGGTTTGATCTAGAAATCATGTTGCTTGAGTTCAGAGCTGTGGCCCTGGAGAAAGGAGGAATAAACTTGTCCCCAGTGATGTTTCCAGGACAAATCAACACACAGCCCAAAGCTGCTATTAGTGACAGAGGGAACGGTATATAAACAGAGGGAGAGGTATATAAATATTGGTACTGTACTTTCCCTCACCCTTTCCCTCAGTGGCTAATAGTACTTCCAAAAGGATTTAACAGAGGGAAATGGAAGTGAAGACTTAATCCACATTGCATCTAGTTCGGTCCCTAGATAACTTGTATTTTTGCTCTTTCAAGTACAGACTTGCCTTCCAGTTTTATTGGTTATAATCAATACATATTAATGGCAATGTATAACTATAACCCGAGCTGCAGCCTTTATTGTTGTATCATGCCCACAATGAGGGGCAGGATTTGGTAGCTGATGTAGAATTCGGGTTTTGGCATCTGGTTTTGGCATTTGGCACAAGTCTGAGGACCCCTACTTTCATCTTTAAAAGGAAATTGCAGCTTTTGTGGCTGGAGAAATAAGCTTGACAAATAGTGCACATTCTCCAGTGGAAAAGTCACAACTTCCCTAGCCAAGGGGTCGGATTTACTGATTTCCATAGCTTCCACCCTCTAGGTTCAAAGAAGCAAAATAAATTGCAAAAAAGAAGCAAGAAATTATTTTATACAATTTATTTAAGCCACCAAATTCAGCTCTCCTTGGAACAGAATTTTGTTCCCCCGCCTTTTTTTTTTGGTGTAGACACATCCTTCTTGAATGTAATGTCAGAAATAAAGACTTCATGCTGATGCAGAATTATGTCCCATATTTTAAAACAGAGGATCATTGAGCTGGAATGTTTAAGCCCATGAAACATATTCCTCAGGGAGGGAACTTGAAACCTGCCTTCTCCTTTCACAGATACTTTGTCTAAGTAATGGAACACTTATCACGACCTGAGGGTTTCAGAGTTTACTTCCAAACTGGATAGAAAAATCTAAACCAGGTGTATAGCTGACTGTGGCAATCTTCTTCGCCACCAGAAATTGTCAAAGTGGCTTTAACACTGTATACAGTAAACTGAGTTGGTCAGGTCCCTTTGCTTCCTTCCAACAGCTCACGCCACTTTCCCTCTTCATTACATAAAGCAGAGATTGAGGTAACTACTAACAGTCTCTACTCATTGCTGGAATGATCATGAATTAAGACAGTGCTTCCATTTTGTATCTGTTTTTCCACTAGTGGGCCGCATACAGTCCCAGTCTTGGAAGAGGTGCATTTTTAGGTTCAGTTTCAACACAAAACTGGGCTCAAGCTCCACAGACAGGTTTATTGCATCTGGCTTACAGAAATATTTCAAAGAACCTTTTTTTCCCTGCTTTGTTTTTGTAACACAATGAACTAGAGCAGAACTCGATGTGATGCTCAGCATGGGGTTGTCTCCAAGAGCACCAGCCTTGGGGCAAGCGCTCTCTCCTTTCCCTACAACTTTTAGGCAGACCTACCATGTTGTACATTTCTCTGCCTCGACCCGCATTGCTGGCTCTTGCTAGCAGATGTGGAGGCATGATGTGGGCAGATGTGCCTGTTACCGTAAGAGGTTATTCCTGCTTTCAGTGGCAACCCCATACCCAGTGTCACATAAGAACAGCCCTGTAGAATCCGGTCAGAAGTGCATCTCGTCCGGCATCCGGTTCTCAGAGTGCCCAATGAGATGCTGACAAGAAAGATATGACAACAACAGCACTTTCTCTATTTGTGATGGTATTCAGTGGTATTCAGAGGCATACTGCCTCCCACAGTCTAGGTCTGTGATGGCCAAATTTGGCCCTCCAGATGTTTTGGGACTGCAACTCCCATCATCCCTAGCCAACAGGACCTGTGGTAAGGGATGATGGGATTTGTAGTCCCAAAACAACTGGAGGGCCAAGTTTGGCCATCACTGGTCTAGGTAGAACATTGCCATCATGACTGGTAGCCATTGATGGCCATTTCCTCCATGAATTTCTCTGATCCTCCTTTAAAGCCATCCAAGTTGGTGAGCATCACTGCAACTTGTGGCAGCAAATTCCATAGTTTAACTATGGACTACATGGTTAAACTAAGGGGATGTGGGTGGCGCTGTGGGTTAAACCACAGAGCCTAGGGCTTGCCAATCAGAAGGTCGGCGGTTCGAATCCCTGTGGCGGGGTGAGCTCCCGTTGCTCGGTTCCAGCTCCTGCCAATCTAGCAGTTCGAAAGCACGTCAAAGTGCAAGTAGATCAATAGGTACCGCTACAGAGGGAAGGTAAACAGTGTTTCCGTGTGCTGCTCTGGTTCGCCAGAAGTGGCTTTGTCATGCTGGCCACATGACCTGGAAGCTGTACACTGGCTCCTTCGGCCAATAATGTGAGATGAGCGTCGCAACCCCAGAGTCCGTCATGACTGGACCTAATGGTCAGGGGTTCCTTTACCTTTACCTTTACATAGTTAAACTATAATTTAACTAAGTACTTTCTTATTGGATGGCCCTGAGTTCTAATATTGTGAAAGAGGGAGAGAAACATAAGCCTATGCATTTTCTCTGCGCAATGCATAATTTTATACATGCCTATCATGTTTCCCCAACATCTAGTACACTATTAGCTTTGACAGTAATCAGTCCATTACTATTGCTATTACTGGTATTCAATGATCAAATATTTCTCCATGACTTAATTAAGGAGGAAAGATCCTCCCGCGGGGTTTGCAGGCATTAATTTGTTGAAAGTAAATCCATGTTGGTATAAAAAAAGCAAGAGAACTTGATAAAATGAAGTCACACAAGAAGTCACAAATTTAATTTTAACAATTCTTTTAATATCTGCCAATCTTGATAATCATTTGGAATCTCTGAACTAATTCAATTTTATTTTTATTTTTGGGTGTGGATGTAAATTTTAGGAGACTTATTTAGGAACTTTTAACATTCTGAAACAGCATCTTTGCCCTTTCTGCTTCATGGCACTGTTATCACCACTGCTGCATATTTGCAGGCAGAGGAGCCACCACTTCTGGGCATCTTCTTCATCCCTGAACTGCTCCTGCTGCTCTTCATGGTAAGTGACTCTTATCACACCGTAGCTCACAGCACCATCTGTTGGCAGACACGTGAACTACTGTGTGATGACAGACAATTAAATAGCTATAGATATCACATGTTGATTTCTAAGCCAGCTCAACTGGTCAGGCAGCAGCAGAACCAGCCCAGAACTGCATACGTAAGAGGTTCCCCAGCACTAGAGCAATTTCCCCCAATTATCTGTGCTCTAAAATGGCTTCTTCCCTTTTCATTTCCTTTGTTCATTACAAGTAGGCTTTATACATGTATATAGATAGGTACTCTGAGGAAGCATGGTAGCAGTAGGATTGCAGGGATTAGAATTGCCTGGGAAGGTGGGATCTAGACCAGAACATTGTTATAAAGATACTGAAAATGAAGGGGGGTTGCATCTGAACATTCACAGAATATTACCTAAGTGAAATCTTAAATTAGGGATGTGACTCAAGGAAGTAAAAACACATGGTCAGACATGTTTATAGACAGTATTGCAAAGTCTTTTCAGTATGTAATGTCACTCTAGGTTTGTTTTCAATAAAGAGTGCTTGCTCTTTAATGATCATTACACTGCTATGCAATTGGGAGCTATAAATCAGTCTTCAAAGCTTTTATGATTAACAGTGCCAACATTCTGAAATGCATGGACTTGAGAGGCACTTTTGGTACTGTCTATGCCAAATACTTTTCAGACATTTCATTAGTCTTCCACATGCTCAGTCAGTATCATCACTTCCAGGACCAGTGAATAAAAATTGCTTTTGCCAAAATCACTTCGAATTTTGCAATCTTGTCTAATGAGGTTGCAATCCCATGCATAAGCTTCATGAAAATCAGCAAGAGGGATGAGGGAGAATTCAATTTAGTTCGAATTTGAAAGCAAATTTATCCAATTCTCACTTTTCAAAACAATACACAAACCAAAGCACAGCCATCCTTTGAAATTTATACTAATTTTAGTGGAAGTTTCGCAATGCAAGTAATGTGTCCAAAATGCATATACCAGGGTAAAGTGTGCATAAAAATAATTATATTAGTGAAAATAAAACAAAAATGCATTATAATGGGGATCATTGCTTTGCAAAAAAATGTATATATCACACAATATTGCATATGAGCATGTACATATTAGGAAAAAGCTGCTGCACTTTTCATGAGGATTTTAAAAAAATGTAAACTGATGCTAAAATGTGGAGAACTGAATTTAGGATTGGAAAAATGAGAATGTAATGGCAAAGTGAAGTTATCCACAATGCTTGGAATGAACTAGTTCAGTTGAATGAAATTAAATGAACTAGTTCAAAAAGATCTGAACTACACCTGAAGGTAGTACCCATAACTGCCAGGTAAACTAAAGATGAATTACCGGTAAGTTATTTCCAAGTGGTGGACTGGAGCGAAGACTTCTCCACTCTAGTTTGCCACCCAGGCTCCACCCCTCAGCTTGCCCCTAATAGGGCAATTTCAAACTTCAGAATGGCGGCCAGCTGTGGAGGTGTTCCAACGACCAGCTGCCATGTTGAAGTCATTTCGCCCCCCCCCAACTGCCACCCATCTCTGGACCAAGTAAGCAGCCAATTTGGGATAGAACTTTGAATTATCTCTACTTTATCTTACCATTCATCCCCTGCCCCACCCCCCGGGCTATTAAAAAGCAAATCAATAGGACATCAATAAAGAAAGTTAGAAAGCAAATTGTAAAAACAATGATCTAAGGCTTATTATGCAGATTCAGAAGCACTGGTGTTCATAAGGGTGCCTAGTCACTTAATCAGTCTTGCAAAGCAATCAGAAGGAAGGAATTTGAGTCATTTCCTATGTCTTCCCCCACTGAAGAGCTTTGCTGTCTTCCAACAGGAGCAGCTTTCAGCCGGAAATAACGAGTGCAGGAATGATGCTTTGTGCCTTTAACAAAGTAAGCTGAGTAGGTCCCTTGTAGTATGGAAATGCAATTATGGGGAACGCTTTTTCTGTTAGCGTTTTGTCTGTCAGACATCCTATTACTTGTGTGTGGCCCCTTATTTACAATTGGAACCTGTACAATAGCTTGTAATATTGTTGTGAGGGACAAGAGATACCGGCAGGTCCCTCCCATTCTGCACACCAGCTCATCACCCAGTGCCAGTAGCAGCGGGGAAGGGGATAGCTCAAGCGGTGATTCAGGAAGTGGGGTCCGAGGCTCAGGCAAGGTAGCGGAGCCCATGCCTAGCGGGAGACGGGAAGTGGGAGGCAAGGGGGGAAGGCCCATCCCACCTACCCCAGAATTGCGCCGGAAACGGCGGGGGCGGAGATTCAGTATCCCGAGATTATTTTGCTGGAAGAAAACGCGCGAACATCCATTTGGAGGTTCTGACTCCTAACTGACAACATGTACATAGCACTGCTCTGCACTGTAAATACTCAGCACCAATAAAATCATGAAAAGGCAACGAGTGGAAGAGTCGTTACTCTAGAGTAGCCGCTAACGCCCCTGTGACAATTGTGAATACTGAAAAATAATTGCTGGGGATGTTTTCTATATGAACTAAAAGTTCACTTGGATGAATGTAAACAGAGAGTTCATTTTGTGGAAAGACAAACTTAAGAACATAAGAAGAGTATGCTGGCTGAGACCAATGAACCATCTGGTCCAGCATCCTATTGTCATAGTGACCAACCAAAAATTACCTTATTTGGTCATTGGTCCATCTATCTTTGTACTGTCTACATTGACTGAAGATGCTAGGGATTGAATCAGGGACCTTCTGAATGTGCAACTGATGCTCTACTACGGAGCTATAACCCTTCCCATGCATTTTCAGGACACATGAGCATACATACTGAAAAAGCTTTGTGTGTGTGTTTTAAGGATCCAATTACAGTAATACAGTGTCATGAAATTTGAGCTCCAAAGCTGAAAGAATATGTTTATACAGCAGAGGGTTTTTTTATAAAAAAAATGACTACTTTAACTAACATAGAGAGGAATTTAAATTAAACACATGAAGCAGTAGAACTAAGCATACAGTAGCAAGGCACTCAATGTTATAAAAAGAAGGTTATATATATAAAGACACTCAGGCTTGAATGAGGTTTAGTTCTCACAGACATCAGACGAGGTGGTAAACCCAAATATGGACTATACCACTTCAAATGTAGGAAAGTAAATGCCACCAGCAAGCATTCTTTCCTAGACTTCTCTATGCTTACATATTTTTCTACAGGGATTTGGCAAACATCTGAAATGAGAAAGGGATTTGAAATGTAAAAACCACCCCCAAATAAACCCCAACAACTTGGCATCCATTTCACATTGATCACCTTGCTCAAAGGTGAAATAGGTTGGAATTTATGGGGGGCGTGTTATGGGGCTTTATGGGACTTTATGGGGGATACCCTCCTTCCCCCAACTAATCTCTTTTGCAAGCAACCATGTCAGCTTAAACTTTACCATGGCAAAGGGGGAAGTATAATTAGCAGGAAGGGGAAACCTGGCTCACTAACAGGCTGGGTGGCCAGCAGTGTAAACTCCAAAAGCTGAAATGACACCTTTTTTGAGCATGTGCAGAAGAGTTGTTACATGTGGTCAAATGATTTGTAGTTTTCTCTTTCCAAAGAAAGCAACAAATCTATTGATTCCTTTATGCTGCCAGTTGTACCCCTTGCAGCAGTAAAGTTTTTCCTCCCCAACACACTTCAAGGTTCAAGTATTTACCAGGACTGATTGCAGAACCCACAATGGTTTTTTGTGAAGAGGAAGTTGTTTAGTATTTGGCAGGAAGTCAATAGGCAACTCCTAGGCTAACAGATACACATATCTTAACAACTAACACACCCACACTGTGCTATCCATTGCCAGTGTGGGATTATGCAGAACCCTCTCAACCAATAACTGGCTTTGAAAAGAGAATATTGTATGAAATGAACAGAATTAGCTACTTAAAGGCCCACAGGATTTCTGGGCATGCAAGGAGCATTGTTGCAATCCACCCAACAGCTCATTGAAATAACAATGGTCTTCTGAAATATGGCAATACAGTCCTGAAATTTGGTGCACATGTATTCCAAGAAACTCCAATTATTATGAAAATCTGAAAAGAGGGCATTTGCACCCTTTCCCATCAAAACACCTCTGGAAATTCTGACCTGCTGGCATCTGGGACTCCACCATATCCCAATATGAATTTGGGCAGCTGTTAAAACTGTTTAAGGTGACTTTTAGATAGGCGGTGTTGTTAATCTGCTGATTCTATGAAGTATGTTCTATAGATTTCGTTATTTATATTGTTCTTTGGGAGTTTCAGGGGGGTACATAGCTGTGGCTGCAATGCTAGCGGTCAGCATCTATTGAGATTATAAAAATCTGCTGGAAATAACTTTACAATAAAATACCGTCTATTTTGTAAGGACGTGGGTGACGCTGTGGGTTAAACCACAGAGCCTAGGGCTTGCTGATCAGAAGGATGGCAGTTCAAATCCCCGCGATGGGGTGAGCTCCTGTTGCTCGGTCCCAACTCCTGCTAAGCTAGCAGTTTGAAAGCACCTCAAAGTGCAAGTAGATAAATAGGTACAGCTACAGCGGGAAGGTAAACGGCGTGTCCATGTGCTGCTCTGGTTTGCCAGAAGTGGCTTAGTCATGCTGGCCACATGACACAGAAGCCAGTAAAGCGAGATGAGCGCCGCAACCCCAGAGTCGTCCGCGACTGGACCTAACGGTCAGGTGTCCCTTTACCTTTACTGTCTATTTTAATCAGCACCGATGCTGTAACAATAAAGTAAAATTAAAACTGAGATCATAGTTCTGTTAACATGGTTAGGGAAACATTTTAGTAAGCTGTAATTCATAAAACATTCACATGTGCTCATTTTACAAAACGGGTTTTTGTTGTTTTCAAATAATGGAGAAATTCAAGGCTCATTATTTTAACCACTAATATGTATCCTGTGAAAGAAGAGATGTTGCTATTATTCCAAAACAGAAACATGACCTGATTCGCATTAGCCAGCTTATTATATATAAAAAAAGGGTTTCTTTCTCAAGTTTTTGAAATCTTAGCAAATGCTATTGTAGACTTAATTTGGAAAGAATGACCGCTTCCCCAACATAAAGGGGAGGCGCATTTTGTGCAGTCGCGTGCAGCCCCCCTGGGAACCCTAGGGCAGACCTGGAAGTTTGGAGGCTGGCACTGCCTACCTGAGGCTGGAGGCTGGAGTCACCGCCCACTCCATCAGCCGACCAATCCGGCCAAAGGGGGCGTGCCAGGGGGATTGGCCAGGTAGGATCAGGTAGGCTTACCTGCACACAAAGAAGAGGAGCCATTCTTGGGAAGCAGCCGACGGATTCAGAGCTTTCCCACCCTCCACTCCCTAACCTTTTGCTTGCTTTACAGGTCCATAGAAGAATAAAATAAATAAAAAATAAAAAAATAAAAATAAAGTAAAAATAAAGTAAAAAAATAAAAATAAAATAAAAATAAAAAATATGTTACTTCCACAGGCTTCTTGCTTTTCAGGTTTTCTTCCACAGGCTTCTTGCTTTTCAGGTTTTTCTTCCACAGGCGTACACGCACGCAGGCGCTGCTACGACCGGTCGCTGTTAAAGGGCTGGAAAGGACTTTCCCTGCATTGGCAGGTTTCGCCTTTCCCGTAGCAATTCGTCACAACTTTGGCGGATGCAGGCCTTGGGCGGAATCCTTTAGTCATTTACACAAAGGGGAGGGGCGTGGGGGCGGTGACCCCCCGCCCTATTGCGGCGGCGATAACAGGGTTCCCGTAATCGGGCATCAGGGGGGGGCATTTGGCGATGCCACTTGGCTGGTTATTGACCTCCCCCTCCAGCGGCGGCGATCCGGGGGGCGGGCTATCTGCTTGAACATATATTCTCCAGAGTTAGCCCAACCCCCACTCATGCTGGACAACCCTGAAGATCACCCCACCCCCTGCGGGGGGCTGGGAGGGATATACGCCCAATGCCTGCGCCAAGGTCTTCCTACATCTGAATTTTAATAAAGTTGTGGCCAATTTTTAATCCCATAAATACGTGGTCCTGTGTCATTATTCCACTCAGGGCTGCCCTGGGGGGCTGGGGGGACTCCGCCTGGCTGCGCAAATATCTGGGTATCATTAATATTGCCAGACTGCTTCATCTAAGACACATGGCCTCATCATCAAAGATAATAAGAATTAGATTGCTTTGAAAGATTACAAATGCAGGAGTAAAAACATTATTGGTTATTATATATTTAATTAGCATGGTGTAATTGACATGGCTGCTGTGCTTCCAGTTGGCTCCACCTGCCTCGATCATCACCAGGATCCAACTATGCTTCTTTTAAACAGATTTAACATCAAGTTGGCCCTCAACTGGCAAATTGCTCCAAGCTAACTCCAGTTGGCTGCTATGTAGACAGGATTCATATTCAGTTCAACAAAGACTGTAACTTTATGTGTGGCCATGCATTTGGTGGCTTATCTAATTATTAATTGCCTCTCTGTTCATTAAGTATTACTGCCACAAATACCGAAAAACTTTTTTTTAAAGTTGGACAATCAGAAACAAAAGTTACCAAATTCATATTGGTCTTGGGGCAGAGGAATTTGCATGGAATTTATATGGCACTGATTCTTAAACAAATTTTGACTTGCTTTTCTTTCTTTTTGAATGAGAAAATAGTTAATCAATGTATTATCCTTTTCTTTGTAATTTTCTACCACCCATTTAATTCTGGAAACCTCTACCACGTAAGAGGTTTGGTAACTATATTCAGTAACTATTTTTAAAACATAGTAGGAAAACTTATTCAAAATGAAATAAGGTGTGGGGGTGAGAAAGGGTACCCTATTAAATAAACCAAGAGAGAATAATAATAATACTGCTCCAGACATTAAAATGACACTTTTTGAGCATGTGCAGAAGAGTTGTTGTACAATGGCGGTCTCGCTGAAACCAATCGAGGGGAGGGGGGTATCCCAAAGGTCAGCAAAATCCCACCCCGGGCCCCTGAAACCCAATTCCAAGTAGGTAGTTGCGAGAGGGGACTCTCCGCTATTTTAAATGGGGCGCCTGCTGCAAACCCCAACGCTGCAACCGCAGCTATGGGAAGCAAGCCACTGCGCGCAGCCGTCTGGCGAGCGGGGCAGCAGCGAGCTCAGAGGGCTCAAGGGCCCAAGCCCTGTGGGGCAAAGCCTTTGAAAGCGGTGGGAAAGGCGGGGGGCGGTAAAGGGATCGATGGGACGAGGAATTAAACTAATAAAAGAAATAGAGAAGGTCGTAAATAACGAAAACAGATCACCGTAATTGGTAGAAAGGTCTCTTTTTTGGCTCACAGCGGACACGATGCTGGTGTTCCAATGCACTGACCAAGAGAGAAAGCTCAGGGTCACGTGCATTGGCATATATAGGTCCCTTGATCCATTTGGCTAGCGTCCCCATTGGTCAGATTCAACCCGGCATCAAGGGACCTACCAATTGGGTGTTGTGCCTATCCAATCGTACCCACCCACAACACAAGGGTTAGGTTGCCAGGCCTCACCACAACACATGCCCCCTTTGAGGGAAGACACGGTTAATAATAAAAAAGCCACTCTGGAGGATTATTTGCTACACAGAAAAGAAATGTAGCTCAAAGAATCTTTTTTTCCCATACTGAACCCAAATTATTGTTTCACATCTCTGTGCCATCTTCTTATTAAACAATAAAGCACATTTTGCCCTTAAGGGTTCTGGAAACAATTACATCTGCACACAGCGGATGTGTGGACATGTAAGAAACAGCAATGAAGATTTGGATTGTGCATTGAAAATATGTGGCTGCCCAGGAGATTTTAGTATTTGCACTGGCCAAATCAAGCAAAATTCAGTAGCTAGAACTCAGGGAAAGTATGAAATAGATTATGACTACCTAAGTAATTATTGCAACCATGAAGTTTACCATAAAATCCTAACATTGCTTTCAAATTACATAATATATAGCACCGTACATAATAATTTTCTTTGAAATAAGCAAAGTGCACTGCTTTTCCATCTCACTTGATATTTGCAGTCTACGTTTTTTGAACTCCACATATTTAGGGCTGGCTCACATGAATATGGTGGTCATTTTTAGTAAGAGCTGTTTGTTGCTGTTTTTTTTTTTGGTAAAGGCTGAATAGAAGTATGTATACATAGTAAAGCTATATGATCACAATTTAAGAAATCACTGCACAGGTTTCCACAAATCCCTCATTTTGGGAAACCAAATTGTGCTTTGGGCACGTGCAAGAGAGGACAAGCAACAGTTCCACCAGGTTGGCATATCACTAAGGATTGAAAATAAACCCCAGAACATGGGAATCAACCCAAATACAGTATTCGTTTTCTTGTTTGCTTCTGGTGTCTACAAGACTCCCCAGCAGCTTTACAGCAGGTACCAGTACTTTTTCATAAGTTCATTTCACGGTGGTGCTGCAAAGCTTAAAAGTATGGCATCATATAGATCAAGTAAGCTGCGCTGGTTCCTTTCAGCCAGTCAGGATCAAAGGTTAGGTTCAAATTGTGAGGGTTTGCCTGATAGCATTATTGTCCTTGGCCTTTAACATCACAGCTGCCATGGGATGAACCCACAGCTTTATGCTGCTGCTGCTGCAACTTCTAAAGAGCCCTCTGTTACTCAGAAGTGCAACACAGTAATTTTTATGGCCTCTTGGTATTTTACTGCCAAAGGGACAATTCACTTTTAAAATGTACCACTGGCTCTCTCTTCAGGAGTGGCAATTGCTGTACCACAAACAAGTAATGCAGTTCGGTCTGCATATTTGGTTCTCCACAACTTGGGCTTATCACTCCTTTGGATCCATCCCACAGGAAGAAATGACTGTCTGGTCAAGTAAATGTGTTTCAACTTGCCACTTCATAAATTTTTATGTAACAATCACAACAACCAATGTGTTAAAAGTTCCAAATGCAAATTATAATCCGTGTGGTTTTCCTCCAATGTCCTATCACAGAATGCTTATAAAGGCGCTACAATATGGTGAAAGCATATAACTATATTATTTTGATGCTGCTAACGAGAGGGATTTCTTAAGAAGAATCGCATGACAGAAATATAATACAACTAGAATGAACTTGGAAAGGAGCATTACTGTTGTCTAACAAGAGAAAGGGATTTTCCATTGGTGGTGCCATAGCTATCGAATGTACTGCTCATTGAAGTTTGTCTGATGTCTGTGTATGTTGTCCTTCATGCACCAGGTAAAAACATTTCTAGTCTTTCAGGCATTTTAAATGAAATTTCTTTTTAGATCAAATGGACAATGTAATTGAGCCATCCATTCTGCTCACCAAATTGGTTTAGTGGTGAAGTTGTGGTGAATTTGGAAAGTACTTGTGTGTTGTTTGCAGGGGTGGGGTAATATTTTTAAGGAAGCGTCGATTTCACTATTAGCCTTCTGCTCACACAATGAGACCCTCCCCTACAGGTCCCATGCCCCTTAGATCTGCTCCAGAGCATTCCCCGATCCTCTGAAGCAAATTTTTGGGTTACACTGTGGGTTGCAGGGAAAGGAGGTAGCCATTCTTCCCAGCATTGTCTGTTTCCAAATAAATTGTCTGCTTTGAAACCTTCTGGTAATGAGGTATGAATTTTCATGTGTGCGCGATTGTATTAAACAAAACAATGAAAACATTTTGATTGCTATTTAACTTATGAGTTCAATACTATGCTGATCAGACGGGTTCAAATAAGCATATTGTTGAATAAGGACAAAGAGAGCTTTTGAAGTGGACAAAAATCTTCCCAATAATAGCTATGTACAAAAAAATACCCCAAGCAAACTCAAAATGAGCCCAAACAATGGAAGGCAGCCATCTAGTTGTTCTAGAGGAGTGTGAAATTATTCTCTTGATTCTGAAATTGTGTGTGTGTGTGTGTGTGTGTGTGCGCGCGCGCGCGCGCAGTATATAGTCACCTTGGGCTGAGTGCCCACATGCTATTGAAGCTGCATTCAAAACTTTTCCCCATTCATTCGCAGACCAAATAATCAGCTGGTGTGAATGGCCATCACTCCACTGACTACTACTCCAAAAGCCTGCACACACTTTCGCATGAAATTTTTAAAATATCTGTTGTAAGAATCTGCTACTTGACCTTTTTGAGCAAAGTTAATGGTTTAAAATGATAAAACTAACATGAGAACTTTAGACAGGAAATAGTTGTGCAAAACATCAACTGCTCACTGAATATTTGTATACCTGGCAAACATATGGAAATAATGTGCTATTGAAATGCACATTGAAGAATTGGAGAACATTTTCTGAGAAATTACATCTCAGCTCTATATAACACTTTTCTCTGAGAAGCAGGAACTGCTTGTGAACTGCCTAGACCAGGCATAGCCAAACTCAGCCCTCCAGATGTTTTGGGACTACAACTCCCACCATCCCTAGCTAACAGGACTAGTGGTCAGGGATGATGGGAATTGTAATCGCAAAACATCTGGAGGGCTGAGTTTGCCTATGCCTGGCCTAGACAGATGTTGTTCTTTTACTTTTGTGTAAAGTGTGTAATGAAGGTGCTAAGTTTGAGAAAAATGACGGGATGCAGGGAGAAATAGATTTTTATTTTTAAATAATAGTTTTAAATAGTATTTTAAAAGCCAGCTATATGAAGCATTGGGTTTTTTAAAATATTTTTTTTAATTGTCATGATCCATTCCCTGAAACCTAGGGTGGGAGGACATGCAGAATGGGAAGATCCTGCATAATACATGGAGAAGAAGCAGATGGTTTGTAAAGAGTGGAGGAAAGGGCGTCTCCTGCTGAGTTGAACACTTTGCCATTGATTACAGCACGTGTACTTGCATTCTGTTGACATTTCCTAAAATGTTCTGAACATATTTCAAAAAAACAATAAAGGTAAGTGTGGAGTTAAATGTCTATTTGGGTCACTTGGAGGAACCAATAAAGATGTTTATTTGTGTTGGGTGTTCTCTTGAAAATGTGAAAAATGAGCATTCAATTTAAGAGCTCCTAACTGATTAATGGGCTCCAGCTGTGCCACTCTGAGTGCTCTACCAAAGGGAGAAATAGTTTTCTACATTTTCTGCTCATCAGACTTGGGCAATTCCAAATGTCAGTGAGCCAAAGTCGCCAACAGAACGCATAACCTTAGGAAATTTCCTAAGAGTATGTGGTGATAGGAGCTAAGACGTACTGATTTAGCACATACCGTCCACAAAGCCTCTCTTGTGGTCTCTGGCCCACATGGCAAGGAGGACAGGAGAGCTAGGATGGGTGGCACAGCTAATATGAGGCACAAACACCACAAAATTGTGCATTCTATTTTGTATATTCTTCTATGTCCCAGAAAGTGAAACAGTAAAACCAGTATTCTTTGGGACCAAAGTACTCTAGTCTGTATTTGTTAGCCATTCAAAGTCTACCACTCTGGTGGTAAACTCAGACAGAAGGTCCCCCAAACCCCTCTTAAGATAATTTATTGAGGTTTAGGTTATTGTTTCCTTCTTTTGATTCTAGCATCCTATGGTCCTGGAAGTTCTCCAAGACTTCTCCAAGTCTTCGATTTTACAGTTCAACATAACGTTCAACATAAGTTCAGCAAAGACACCCATGGTTAGCTCATTCTAGTGTCATCCTGCATTGATGACATCACCACCACTATTACCCCTGTACTCTTAACGATTCTTAAAGGCTGGAATATTGGTGAATTATCTCTCAGGATCAAATAAGTATGATATTATAGCAAACATAGTTACAACAAAACAAAACAAAAAATAGCTACCACATATTTTGTTTCCTCCCTCCTTCTTCAGAGCATCAGGTAGATCATATATCATCTTGTGACATCATCATGTTCCCATATATCTCTGCCTACTGCCCACCCACTGTAACATCAGCAGCCAATGACATGGAGTGGGATAGGAAACAGGATGTTGTGACATCACAACATAAGGCACGTTTAAGTAGATATTATAGAGAAGCAGCGGGAAATTAGATGCAGCTGTTTTCAACAACAGCAGCTGCATAATTACTGTAACTTCCAATTTGGGCCTAAGGCTTCTTACATTATTTAGATAAAGTAAGTTTCCTCAGAATTGCAAAACCAATCCTTACTCAAAACATACTTTCTGATTAAGTGGTCCTCTTCCTGGAAAATAAATACATTATACTGTACTGAAAGTATCTGACACTTGACTGCCAGTTTGTATAAACAAGCTAGATGGTTTTGCTTTTTACTTGGAATTCATGTGTTAAAAATGAACTTATTTTCCACTTGCATAAACTAAATGGATTTTGCATTCCTGTGGGCATAATAAACTGTTCGGGAATCAACTATGGCTGGAGTTTCCTTTTACATTTAACCATGTCAGTCTAGCAACTGCTCTCAATATTCAGTAAAATTCTGGGTTTGCTTTTGGGGGGGGGTGAGCTAAGGTGCATTGGCGGAACTGGCAAGTGCATGAATAAATATTAACTACTTGCTGTAGCTGGATCTTGAACAGCTGGCTTGACATATAGAGAGATATACAGGAAATGCTTATTAGCAGGTGAAAATGGCCACTTACCAGGTCCCAGGGTGGGCTGTGGTTTGGTCCTTCATGGCTACCCCTCTCACCCCCTGAGGAGCGAAAAGGCTGCTTGTGGTAGTCAACCATTGGGGCATCCCCTGGCCAGTTGTTATGAGTGGTGGGACAACCTGCCATTCACAAATTTGAATTGCCCTATCAGGAACAAGATGGGTGTGGACTGGAGTGGGGAAGTAATCACTCTGGTCTGCCACCTGGGAATGTTTATTAGCAGGTGAAAATATGCTGATTTTTCAACATCAAACTACTGTTACGGACACAAGAACAGGCCATGCCATGTTTCCTTACCATTCGGCTGGCAATGCTACATATAAAAGAGTAATGTGTAAGCCAGTGTAAGACCAGAATGATATAATATATCCTATAGTCACATTACCAGACGGACCCTCATTTTCTTTCTTTTGTTAAGAAAGTGATGAATATTCTACTAGAAAGAACATGCTGTACAGCATCATTTATTTCTGAACCTTTTAGATAAAGGAGGCACTTTGTGAGAATATCTGCTTTTTATTTTCTATTTTAACGAGCAAGGAGGTGTCATCAGTTGCACAGAATGTTCCAGTTACAAGTATAAAAAATAAATCTATTACCATGTACAAAATCAAGACATCATTATTAATGATATTCTGGGGAAAATGAATTAGTACATGCTTTTAGTAGACATTCTGCATGGTTAATTTAGTGCAACCGTTTGAGTGCATTCCTGAATATTTTACAATCTAATATTCACAGCCTTCGTATAAAATCAATTTCTCTTCAGATATCCACTTCACCAGCCAAAGTACCACTGGTGATTCATTCCATAGATCAGCCCTTAAATGTACAATTCAACAAAGTTTACATTCATTTCAGTGATGATTTTGTAGCAGGATATTTGCTTCAATAGATTCCATGTATAGTCAATACAGATGGAATTGCGTGAATGTTGTTTTTCACACTGCAACATTCATTCAGGCCCTGAACATATTGGATGCATTTTTTAATGTGGATGGGGTGAACATTTGATCCATGCGCAATGGTTTGTTTTTTTAATGTACAATTATCTTTTCCCAACTGGAGATGGATTTTTGTATCAAAAATCTACCATACACTTTGGGAAATTTTCTGTTTGCTATGTATCTGGACACCTCTTAAGATATCATAACCAAATTTTGCATGAGGTTCCTAACATCAAACAACAGATTTTCATCTAAGTTTGGATGCAGTTGGCTGCCATTTTGAATCAGAGTTCAAAACTTCACTGATTCTTACAATTCCCGAGTAACTCCAAGAACTGGGATGCTAGTGTAGCATATTTGCAATGTATAAACTCACCGCATCTGACAAATTAGTTTACGGGTTGCAACTACAAATTGGGAAAGTCATTTCTACTACACATGAGGAGGAGAGGTGGGGGAGAATTGCAGGAGTGTAAGCCCAGCATCTCAGATGTGTTCCTTGCCTGGATGCCCTCTTCCATTACTGGCTAGGCCCATCTGTGTCAGCATAGCCTGAGGCATGAGCAAGGCAGATTGGAAGGAAGGCTGCATCTCTTTGAGACTGCCTATGAGCTATAAATTGAGTTGGCACAGTTGTTGTTGTTGTTGTCGTTTAGTCGTTTAATCATGTCCGACTCTTCGTGACCCCATGGACCATAGCACGCCAGGCACTCCTGTCTTCCACTGCCTCCCACAGTTTGGTCAAACTCATGTTCGTAGCTTTGAGAACACTGTCCAACCATCTCGTCCTCTGTCGTCCCCTTTTCCTAGTGCCCTCAATCTTTCCCAACATCAGGGTCTTTTCCAAGGATTCTTCTCTTCTCATGAGGTGGCCAAAGTATTGGAGCCTCAGCTTCACGATCTGTCCTTCCAGTGAGCACTCAGGGCTGATTTCCTTAAGAATGGATAGATTTGATCTTCTTGCAGTCCATGGGACTCTCAAGAGTCTCCTCCAGCACCATAATTCAAAATTGGCACAGTTAAGGGCCCTCGAACTTTCTCTTCCGTCCCTTACATTTTGTTATTCTCATTAAATATATTGACATTATCTAGAGTCCATTTCCATCTTTTGCTTGAGTCCCACAAGACCCCAGGGCTGGGGTAGTCAGCATGGTGTTCTCCAGATGTTGTTGGACTTTCTCCCTCCGCCTCCATCATCCCTGACCTGTTGCTCCATCCTAGACCAGACCTGATGCAAGTTGTAGCCCAACATCTGGTAGGCACTACATTAGCTACCTTGCCCTAGGCCAAATCCCAGTTCTCTTTAGCTACACAAACAACAACTAGACAATGTCATTGTAATGACATTAAAATATTTTTTAATGAATCTAATAAATTAATTTTGATTTGAGTAAGAGATCGTCGTTATTGCTTTTGGAGTCTGGAGGCCTTTCAAATTCTTCTGAAGAAGAAGTGGATTGAAGGGAGTACTGTGTGTGTGTTCATCTGTCCACTTGATTGAGTTACCACCAACCACCATGGAAAATGTTACATCCTCAAATTCCAGAGTCTAGCTTTAATCTGATGGAACTATGAAAGACACACTGAACTAAAGCAAGCATGATTTACAGCTAGTTTGTTTTTTTTGCCTGGAAAATAGACATGCAGACTATTTAAAACAGTAGCTGTTTTCCTCGTTCATCTGTTTTGGATCAAGTTAATCCTATATTTGGATGAAAGGTAACACAAAATTAATGTTTATGATGTTCCTAAAGTGTTTACTAGTTATTTCACAATGGCACTGGTCTATGGCTTTTGGCTCTTCCTTTTTTCCCCCTGTGTTGTCACAGTAGCATTAAAAAAAACCTCGCTCACTTAGATGAGCGATTATTAGCACATTCATTCTACAGCAGTAAATCACTAACATATATCCCTAGTCCCTTGATGCATCAAGTACTTGTCTCGTGAAATTCAGAAAAATCAGAGAAATTAGAAAGACTTTTCAAAACACTGGACACCACCATGATACAAAAAGTATTTGCATAGTTCATTTGGTTAGATTGTGATGCTGGTAATGCCAAGCTTGCAGGTTCAATCCCCTTTCGGGACAAATGTATATCCCTTCATTGCAGGGGCTTGGAGTAGATGATCCTCAGGGTCCCTTCCAACTCTACAATTCTAAGAATCTATGATGTCTGTATATCTGCATCTTAGAATCTACCAGGAATGGGAAGCAGATAGTGAACTTTTGGAAAGTTGCACTTTCCACAGAATCAGGGGCACAAAAAATATCTGCAAGGGAGTGTGGAAAACTACTATTGGGAGGACCAAACTCTGCATTGCACAGGAAAGAAGATGCTAGCACTATACTGGCCTTCTACCTGCTCATCTTGATAGTCCACAGTACAGAGGATACATACAACCAGTTTTATTGTTTCAAACCGGGCCGGAGGGGGGGGGGTACCTTCTTGCATCAGTTGTCCTTTCCTATGCTTTTTGTGTAGTTTCCTATTGCTAAACAGATAGGCCTGGAAAGCTACAATTGCAGGAGGAAAAAATGAGACTGCACAATACATATTGGTTTGACTAAGATTATTGGACTTGGCCTGCCACTAATGTTTTATTTCATATTTGCTTCGTATTTAATATATACAAACTCTCATATTTAATTGTTACCATCATCATATAATTGCATGTTCTCCTTTAAACCTGCATTACCATGGAAGTGCGCTTTTGTTGTACTTTGTTTTTGTTTGCTTTTTTCAGTATCTAACAATCTTGAATTCACTAGAAACGAATGACCTGATTTTCATTATTTTCCTATTTTGTTTTACTGAACCATACTGGTTTTATTCTGTTGCTGGTTTTATATTTTCTTTTTATGCTGCATCTTTGTTTATTCTTCTTTTTCCACCTGTAAGCTGCCCAGACAACTTTTGTTATTGGATTGGTATATAAATACTGAAAGCAATAACTACCTAATGTATGTAATATATGACTAATATGTAAAATATTCCAGTTTGGTTCGTTTACTTATTTCTTTTTATAGATGTAAAAATAATCATTACTACTCACTATTAGTCAAAAACAAAAAGCTTAAAATGGGAATTCTCATAAATGAAATGTGAAATCATTTGCCTTACCACACCCAAATAACAATACCACTCCACTGCAACCAGGAAATTCATTTGTCTGAATGCGCTCATTCTAGAACAGGCATAGGCAACCTTTGGTCCTCCAGATGTTTTGGCCTACAACTCCCGTGATCCCTAGCTAACAGGACCAGTGATCAGGGATGATGGAAATTGTAGTCCAAAACATCTGGAGGGCCGAAGGTTGCCTATGCCTGTTCTAGATCTTGTGAAAGGTGTTGCTTACGTGAACAACTACTCTGATCAAGAACAAAAGTGGTAGAATAACCAAACTCTAATAAAATTTTGATTAAAATCATCTAAAGAGCTCTCCAAGAGTCAAGGCCAAGCTAGCAATGTGGCAGCACTAGAAGCAGCCATCCTCTTCGGATGAGGAAGAAATGGCTTTGGAGGACCTCGGGAGATTGTCCCCCTTTCCATCTGCCTTTATGCAGTGCTTTTTTTCTGGGGGGATGCAGGGGTACACATACCCCTAAACATTTTGTGAATCTAAGTTTGGCCTCATTGAGAGGCAGTATTTCAATATGAGAGGAAATACTGAGGAAAATGAGAGTACCCCTAAACTTTTTTTTAAGCACTACCTTTATGGGATGCTTGCCCTTTTCTTGATGCCAGACAGAGACTCTCTTCTTCCCCTTTATTTTTATTTGCTATTTCTTTTTTAAAATTTACATTTTGCAGTATGATGGACACCCCCTCAACTCAGGCCAGACTTGGCAGACCCAGTCCTTTGCTGCCATGCTGCTTCATTATCTCCATACCCTCCCCTTATGTAGGACTGGGCCCCACCTTGGAAGGGAAAGCACATGTGCATGAGGGGTGGTTTTTGTGGCAGCTGCTAGAGCTGCACTGCTGGTAACGGTGTACAATTGGGAGCTATGCACTGCAGCTAAGCTCCAACAATGGTGTAATTGCTTTATAGCACAAACAGGGCTGCTTAGAATTGCAAGCCTTGAGCATACTACCTCAAACGCATTTGCATCTGTGAGACCAGTGGGCCTCAGCCTCATTCCTAAGCTGCCTTCATCTCCCTGTGTGAGTTACCATCTATTTGATATGGCAGAGGACTGGCTACAGGATGCATGGACATAAATAGTCAGGGCCGTGCAAAACTGGTAATAGAACCATGCAAAGCTGTCAATAGGTCCAGGCAAATTGGGGAATGTAGGCAGCAATTCAATAACCTTTACCCAAAGGTCCCACTTTGCCTCTACCGGGGAGACGTGGTACAGACCCCCTCAAAATTGTGGGCCCATGCCAATTGGCTGACCTGATCCCCCTTCTGTTTTGGCTTGTAAATAACCCATCTAAGATCCACTATCCCCAGCCAGCATCAGATGTAGCATGCTTCTGTCCATTGATGTCCCACATCCAACTTATGCTGGATGCAACCTTGAACCCAGGGAGCAGATTTCCCACACCGCTGGGTTAAGTCATTCCCAGAGTAAACCAATTGAAATTAATAGACTTGAGTTAGTTGTGTTCATTAATTTCAGTTCATCTGCTCTGAGTATGACTCAGTTGAATAAATCCACTGTGTGTTTGTATGAGAGTAGAAGTTCTAATCATAATCACTGAAAATGTATTAACATGCAATGATCTAAAACTGTACTTTGAAAATCGTCTTCCTTATGTACAATTACCATATCTAATGTATCTTGATCTCCATTTTCTGGAATTAACTATACTCTTGGGGTCTCCATATCCCTGAATGACATCAGCTATAATCTGCCCCAAATTCATTGATGCCTGTCTCAAAAAAGATATTTTTTGCCTCAATTCAGCTACTCCAGTTTTGTTCATGCTCATGAAATGCATCACTTATAACCTAAGGTGGAATGACAAGAGGGATATTAACTGCTAAGCTGGACATCCACAAGTAGTAAATCTAGTCCATAAAAGCCAGAGATGGAAATAATGAGGTTATTTAGTTGGTTACCCTGCCAATATGAGAGGACTCCATTTTGTACATGTGATTGCATTTGATCC